>NC_137653.1:3458520-3683520 GCF_963422515.1 Blennius ocellaris | reverse complement strand
ATTTTGCATAATTACAACACCTGTGTGTGTAACAGGTAAATAAAACCCATATAGAGAAAAATCCAGGTGACCTAAAACCACTGAGAATATTTATATCCGATCTGCACGTTGCCGTCTGCCTCCTCTCAGCGTCGCAAACAAAGATGTGGTGTAAACATGGCGGCACAGTCTGGCATTATTCTACCGCAGGCCGTCCGCACGCAGCGGTTTGACTGACACACCGTAAACAACAGAGTCATTAGCTTCCGAGCACGATGCATCGTGACATGGAAGATTAACTACGCTCCATCCATGTGAGGCAGACAGGAAAGCGAGTGTGCATTTCCATATTCATAACAGACAGGCACAGACACCAACACACACCCTGGTGACCTTTTGAACGGCTCTGCGTGAGTCACGGTGGCCCGAGTGACTCCGAGCCAGCGGGTCAGGGACCGTGACAGGGTGGCCACCATAGCGGGCGGCAGACAAAGACGAAGACGAGAGACACCCCCCAGTGTCGGATAAAAGATGAATATGAATGCAGGGTGAAGGGCCTGAACGCCGGGCGCTTGTTGCTACATGTCACTGTGGCAGGAGTGAGGGAGTTGGCCGCCCTCAACCCTTTGAAATGCAGCACGGCGAGTAGATCTCGGGCGGTGAGACTCGTCAGGCGGGAATCAGCTTTTCCATGAGTTACAACTGGTCATTCGCGTCCACTCTGACAGAAATTGTTCACCTGCTAAACAGATGCAGAGGATTTTTTTCCCCCTTACATGTTCTGCTGCTTAGAAAAAAAAAAAAATTGCCACAATAGGTTGCAAAGGTTTACCATCACAACTCCTCACATACGCTTTTTTTTTCACCGCAAAAACTACAGGGAAGTGGTTTTATGGGAAATCACATGGATCTGTATTTCTTCTTATTTACAGGTTGCGTTTAAATCAGCGCAATAACTACCGATATTGTTCTATTATGACAGTAAGGTTTAGGTAAAATAAATAAATAAAAAATTAAATGATGAGACAACAGCCTGGCAGATGGGTTGCAATTGTTTTAGGCAGACACGATAAAAACACTCTTTCTTTCGGTTTCTTTGCAACACAAAAGTGTTATTTACTGGTGTAACATCTGGCGTGATTCAAAGACTGTGGGAGGAAGGAAAACCGAGAAAATTAAATATTGGCAGACTGTTCCTAAAATGCTATCATTTTATAATTACAAAGAGCACAAAACTGTCAGAACTCAATATATTTTATTAACCATTCTATATACATCTTAATTTAAGCAAGATGTTTCCTTCCTCTTCATTTTTGCACTTCACTTAATAACTCATCTCCTTTGGTGAATTAGTTCTAAGACAACTGTGGTATTTCTAACCATTCTGTGTGAGAAAAATCATTATGGTCACTATGACACAAACAGACTTGGTTAAATAATCTCAACACATTTTGGACCAAAAAGATTGGTTGATATAATCTAATGACAAACAACACTAAATACGTGACCGCAGTAGATGTGCAGTACAGAAAGTGCATTAATATTTTTACACATCGCCTCTAAAAATGTGTAGCCGCCTGGAAGATGACAACAGACTATTCATTAATATACAGGATGACTCAGCTGAGTCGGCCATCTGCTCGTCTCTTCGTAAAGGGGCATCCCTTCAGAAATAAGCTTGCTGTGGATTTACTTCACTGTGAATCGAACTGCTGACACAGGCTACTTTTATAATACACCTCCTCTCACCTCCTCATTCTCTATCTTCAGCGTGGCCAGGCGCGACTGCAGCTGGTGGTACCGCATCAAGAGCTCGGTTTGCACGGGCTGCTGCGCGCTCACCTGGCACACCTGGGATTAAGAAAGAAAAAGCGGACCATTACCAGGATGCTATCAAAGATATTTACCGCTAAAAGACAACCCAGAAACCCAATTCCTATGTCCCCGTCCAGCTCACCTCATCCCCCATGTGTGGCTGATAGTCAAAACGTGCCGGAGGGCAGAAGATCTGGCAATGTGTGTCCATGAACTTCAGCTTGTCTCCCCTGATGTCCATGGCGTCCACCGCTCCCTCCAGTAGGTCCAACCCCTCGTGGCGGGAAGTTTCCAGACTGTATTCGGCCGACAGGTAGGTTCTCATGGTGCGAGCTAGGCTCGCGTGGTAGCCCAAGTCGCAACACTGCAAGAAATACGATCGCGGATCAGCTGCTAAAAGATGCAAGCCCTCTGTCAACATGTTGATTTCTGGATTAAGTTAAACAACTTACATCTATCATGTCTGAGACATCATGGATGTAGTACTTGGCCACCAGGGCATTGGTAGCTGCCAGATTGAGAAGATAGTCGTTCCGGGCCTTTGTGCATTTCAGCTTGTTTTCAGAGTACTTGGCTTGTCTCTGGGGAGAAGGATGAAGAAAGAAGAAGACTCGAGCGTGGAACGGCTTCCTGATGTGCTCAAAGAATCCTTTACTGCATTAGACCGATATTGTCTTACATAATATGTGCATACACTGTATGCATCAAACACTGGTCACAGTGGAGAGAGGAACATTTCTAACCTTCCTTCCTGCACAAAGAGATTGATAAAATCCAAGAATTGGATTACGAATGCATTTGCAGATTATTTGTTGTCGAGTGTCGACACTTTCCCTATAATGCACATTTTGTCATGTGGGGTCGCGACGTCTTACAGACCTTCTCCTTCATTTTCTCCATCTTCTTCACAGAACTTCGTCTCTGCGGTCGTTCGTCGTGACCGTATCGCAGCAGGCCACTGCTAATGTCGTTGGCTTTGCCAATGTGCTTCTCCTCCTGCTTCTCCGCCTCCTTCAGCTTGCTCTCGGCACTGAGGCTCTCGGTGTGGTACATGTGGTACGTCTTCATCACCTGTGAGAAAGCGGAACAAATCTTGTACTCGATTTTAACAGCCTGAAGGGCACAATGCATAATTCAACAGCTGATATTATCTACACAAAGTCTGCTGCGTGGATCAAATGTGTTGCCCTTGTCCAACTTAATAGCAATTATAAATAAATGAAATAGCATAAAGCAACAAAACTTGCAACTTCAATTTTCTATTCGGAAATTGGATAACGGGTCCCCGTCTGAAATGATGAAAGGGAAAACATATTATCTTCCTCTATATCCTGACTAATTCTATTATTTTAGGGACAAGTAAATAATGAAATCACTGTGCCTTGTTGGAAACACAAGATCCTAGTATAGCTGCACTTTCATTTGTAGAAGCAGAATGTAAGTACGGTATTCTTAAATGAACACACTGGCGCTCACTTAAAACATTTACTACAAATGTACATAGCCTGTGTTTTCTATGTAAGCTGTGCTGATTCTGCAAATGAATAATGGAACATTAGTTATCTGCATACATTAGAAAAAAGTAAGGGGGACAGAACCATAACAAGCAAAATATGACGTAATAATGTAAAAGTAAATAATTAGACGAGAGAAAGTCTCAAATAAATAAGCAGAAAGGTTGATTTGTCTTCATTTTAAAATATAGTACTCCTTCAAACTTATCATGGGGAAGCGTGACGGACATGTAGTTTAATGTTGGAGAAAAAAAAGAGACTCGACAGTCTCTTATGATCATATTTCAGTTAATTTTATATAATTGAGGTTCTTATTAGATGGGATGAGTGACGCACTCTACATTTTGATAGAAGGTCAAGAAATTAGTCTAAAAACATTTTGCAAACACTGCAATTCTTGTACTTTTAACCAAGAGGTGTGAAACCGAAAGTACTCGAAGATGTGGTACTTTCAATGATAAAATCCAACATTCTCTTTCTCCAGCGGAATAATGAAAAGGGAAGTGGAGAGACGTCGGTGTTTCACTCTGACTGAAGCTTGCATGTCAGTGGTTACATAACCACATGATCATGACAAGACAAGTTACTAATGAACCCATGTAACCTCTGAATAGTTTTCTCCTCATCATTAGGGAGTGTAGACAAACCATTGTATCTATGGGAGTGTCAGAGTTTCACTCAGCCTTCATTGAAAGGGAAGTATTGTGCTCGGTGTGTCTCAGGTTGTTTTCACTGCTGCAAAATAGCATAAAATTCAAATTTATGTTTTTAAAGAATCCTCGCGTAAAGGTTCGAATCAACAATACAAATACACACAACATCTGCTTTTCCCATCACCGAGTCTCAAGTTCTGGTTTCCTAGCAACGCTGACCGAAGTGGACGTCTAAAGGACAGCGGGATCGATCAGCAGGGGAGGAGGAAGGCTTCAAAGTCACAGCGAGCAGCCTTCTCTGCAACAAACTCCGATACTTCCACCAAAGTCAGCCACCGATTGCAGCCGGGTGAAAAAAACTATTCGACGGATTAGTTGGAAAAATAACCGAGTTACACGCTTGTTTTGTTTAAGCTCCGTAACGTTACCAACGTGAAAGTTGGAAGTGACTCCTGCTCTTGCTTGTGCTGCGTGGGGGAGCTGCAGACAAGCATTTAATAATGCATGAACCAGGGAAAGGAAAAATCAATATGAGGATAGCGGTAACATTATTGTGGGCGGGATTGTGTTTCTTGAGAGAATACTTGTTAACGGGGTTTATGTCACACCTCTTATTCTGCATAGTTTGTGATTTGCTGAATATTTACTGGTGTCTTCTGGAATGCAGTTATCATGTCTGTGAATATATTATTTATCTGTTCTGTTGCCGCTATCTTTTCTCTGATAGAAGTCAAACTCTGTCTCTGGAAATAGAAAAAGAAATGGTGGTGCATAGGTTGTGCTACTAATCTCTCTCACTCAGGGTTTATCAAAACAAAGCCTATAATATTCCTCCTAAAAGCCTTATGGTGGCTGGCACATGCTGGCATGTCAACAGTTTGAGGTCAGATTCAATTATTGCAGGATTGTGATAAATGAGTCTAAACTAGGAGACCTAATATTGGCCAATGGTTTTAATTATCTTTGATTGATCACCTGAAGTAACAACTCAATAATGACTATGATTAAATGTGCAAGCAAGTAGCCAGCGGTAGAGTTTTGCAATCTGCATAAAGTAACAATCAAGAATGATGGATGCAATTATTTGACGTATCCTTAACAAATGTATGTTTGAGGCGTCCGGTTTCAACATGTTTCACTCTGCAATTATAATTCATGCTGAAATGAAAAACAAAATGTGGGTGTGACTCAGCTTGCACAGCCTAATTTGAATGAAAATGGAGTTTTAGAAATGTAAGGAATAAATTCCAAGGCGAGGGATGAATATTGAGACATGGTTTATATACTGCTTGCTTAAAAAAAAAAAAAAAAAAGTATATATTTTTTGACTTGGACACTTTGTTTGAGTAGGGTAAGAATTTCAATATTTTACTCTCTTTGTCATCCTTTTCTTAAGACAATAAAAGCTCCTGATATCACTCTGCAATAAGTCCCAGAATAAATGTCTGTTCGTCGACGTCCCACGATATCGCGGCATCACTTCTTTGCGTTCAGACAAATGAAGACGCAGCATCACTGCACACAGATGTTTCCTGTCTCCGCCACCACTCAGACTGTGTCTGTGTGTTTAATGTCGCACACGCAGCAAATACTACACATCAGAGCAGCACGTATAACAACTGTGATTCCCGAGCTACTGTGGATTGAAAAGGTGACGAGAGGCTCGTTGGGAGCTGCGTGCTCCTCCGCTGAGTGTGCTTGAAGCACAGCTCGGGGCAAGAACGCTCTGTCTCCTTCAAACGAGGTAAAGATTCACAGCGGGGGTAATAATGTAAATTTCCTTTTGACGACCTCGGCGAGAAGGAAGGAATGACCTGCGAAAAAGCTGCACTGCTGATAAGGCGTATCTGCGGCGCGCAGCGTCAGGCCAGCTGCTTCGCAGGTTGCAAATTCGGGGGATAGACCCAAACAAGCAGCACTGCACAGGCCGAAGAGGGAGACGGGATGTGTTTTCTCAGTGTGACTCACTGTGTAAAGTTCATTAGTGACCTTCACCAACTCTTCGTGCATCTGAACCCCGATGTCTTTACTCTGCGAAAAGGGAGAAAAGAAAGGAAATGGTTAAACGCGTGTAAAGGACAAATGAGGACAGGTATCCAAACATCTAAAGACAAGGAACTGGGTTATTCATGAAAACTGCTTTCTCACTTTTGTAAGAAAAAAAAAAAAAAAACACAACAAAAAAACAAAAAACTTGAAAGCTGCAAGCCAGTTTTAGTTTTGCATGTCAGCCAGCATTGAAATGCTGTCATTACTCTCCCCCAGAAAAGATCTAATACAATGCCCAAAGTGCACAGGAAGACAAAAATAGAACAGTGCAGCAGCAGCAGAATATTTCCCATGGAGCCGAGTCACAGTTTCAGCTCCGTTGCAGAGGATGAGAGCCTATGATGAATTGGACATGTCCCACGATAGGACTTAAAGCCCAAGAGGAGGAACGGTGCCAGTGGAGAGTGACTGGAAATCTGATTGAGGGGCGACGGAGCGACACACACCCAAATCAATCCTGCATTTTTGTATTTTTTCTTTTCTTTTTTTTTTTTTGTCACATCTCCGGAACCACCTTCACAAAGCAACCTTGCGTTTTCACATCTGTCATGAATTACACTTTAGCACATTCAGTGCTTTTAAACTTTGTCTGAACAAATGCCAGAGTCGACTCATTCCTTTGCCCGCATGTGTAATTAATTAATGGGGGCGACTGCACTGCAGCTGAACCGGCATGCTTAACAGGATTATTGTTTTGGAGAACTTTTATCACAAATGAGGCGAAGTTTGTGCAAACAAATCTTTTCTGTAGGCAGTTATCAATCCTTTACTTGTTGGTCGGAGGCCCTCCCGTCCTCATTAAGGCTCTCGTCGAGACCGTGAGGAAACCTCTCGGGGGTATAAATTACTGCAGATTTCTTATACTGATCGGAATACCCAGAGGTAGTTTGTTCACAGGCAATCTGCTCCTCTCCTTCACTCCATTCACTGTGTGTGTCCGTTACGTAACGCAAGAGCACAGCTGAGGACAACAGCTTGAGATTAAATATAATTCTGTGATGAGTCGTAATTATCATGAAGTTGTTGTGTGATATAATTAGTCAGTGAGTGAAGTCATGTCAATAAAGACTAGAGTTTCACAAACCCGAGGTGAGTTGTGCACATCGGGAATGAGGGAGACGAGACGGAGAAACAAAGGCTCCAATGAGGCTTCACGGATTTAAGATGTTCTGCAACTGGTGTTGATTTAGACACATGAATACTCTAAATGAAAATGGTCAAGATGTTGTGGAAAGCTAAGAAAAAAAAAAACTCTGCATGTAAGTGTCGCATGCTTAAAAAATATTTTACATGTGTAAACATATATATGTGACTGTAAGATTGTTTAAATGAACATAAACTATGTATAGATGTACTAACTGTACTAATTTAGATGTTTCCATTTATTTTCAGATTTCTTTACTGGGATGTAGATATTTAGCGTTTTGGTGTATTTTCACTTCATATAGCAAGAGATGAGTCTTCTCATTACTCCAGAGGAGGCTGCTCACCTTTTGTTTGTTGTCATTTAACTTCTGCGACTCCTACTACATTTTCTACCCTTTTTTAAATCACATTTACTTCACATTCAGTACTAACCTACATGCAAAAAGACAAGAAATCTTTCCGTTTTAACCACATCGCTCATATTACTAAATAAAGCATATTGCATAATGCTCTTTCTATAGGCACTTGAATAATGTAATTAGTCCAGATATAAATAAGATAGTGATCATTATCTAGTGTGCATGTAAACGGGCCAAATACATCTGATCAATATGGGTTCAGGCTCAGCAGAAAATGTAATATTGCGTTGAGGGACTGCTTACATATACTGTAAGTATTACTAACACAGACGTGGCCAACATTTGAACCTGGTTTTATCGCCGTCGGTCTGACGTCACGCCCTCAGCGGTGAACCTCGGTCAGGCGAGCGGAGCGGAGGAGCTCGGTGACGGCGTGCGTTAGTAGCGGTCAGCGGCACTTGCCCTCGTCCATTCAATTCGGATTCTGACCTTTTTGAAGAGTCTGATGACATCCTCGCCCACGTGCGCCAGTCGCACAATGACGTTGTTGTTGTAGATGTCACTGAGCGTGGCGTGGTCTCTGCTCTCCCGTCTGGTCTGGTCCAACACCAAATACCAGCAGTTCACGGTGGAAAGGAGATTCTGGTCTTTTCTGCAACAGAAAAGAAAACCAGGCAATTCAGTTTGAGATTGAAAGGACTGATATTTGATCCCCCAACCTAAAAAAAAACTCCTTCAATACACACACCAGAATTTGCAGTTGGAACTTCAGTGGCAGCGTTTAAAATGAATTTGTACTTAAATGAGCGTCGCCATGAAGGATTAATGCATATATTTTCCATTAGAGATCATGGGGTCACTGCACACATGGTAATGTGAAAAAAACAAGGCTGCTGTATACACAAGTTGACCGACACGCACATAGAAAACATGCCAGCTGCCCCTCAGCTCAAGAGACCATGTGAGTTCAATTATCCTCACAGCAAAGAGTTTGTTTCTCTTCTTGTTTTGTTTTGTCTTTAGAGAGCGGTTTTGGTTTTTTTTCCCCCTCTAACCTTTAACATCTGAGGGCTGCAGTGATAACATTTTTGCAGGACAGCCCAGCAGTTAGCATCACTTTGGATCCCCCGACTCGAAACCACCGAGACGTTTCCATTGTTCTGGTATGAATAAAGTCCAAACGCAGAAGCTAATGAGGCACGTGTGTAAGATCATTGTCAATAATCGAACCCTTCTTTGTGATGTTTGCATGTGAAATAGAGTTATTAGACGTACCAATCATGATGCAACCACAACACCACTGCAAAGTTCCTTACTTTTGCTCTGATTTTGAGTATCAGTCGTTTTCACCTCAGCGTGACCTGGGAAGTACCACAAACTACAAAGTGATAACTCTTACTATAAGTTTGAGTAAGAGCACTTTGTAAAAGGGCAGGTCTGGGGACAATGAGGCTGTAAACATGTCTAGTGTGTGTTTACAAGGGTGACGTATTGTCAGCGGGGCATTTAATGTGTTTTACGTTCCGTAATAAATCACGAGATTCTACAGACCCAGTGTTAAAGACAGACAAGTGTCAAGTGTCCAGCCACAAACTCATTCAAACAACTGATTTTTTTGAATTTTTTTTATTTCAGGTTCTGGCACTTACTTTTTGTAGAATTACATAACAGCTGCATGCAAATGCAGCTTATTATTATTATCTCACAGCTGATTCAGTTGAGTTACACAATTAACTAAATTGAAAATCTATTGAGCTACAACACTGTGTGAGAGAGTGACGAGTCACATTCTGACGAATGTGCTGAACACTGCGTGCCCTTGTTGATGGGGAAATGACATTCAGGAGCCATTTCAGAGCCAGATAGTCATCTCTGCTGATTTGCCACCACGGAAACTTTCATCTTATCACAGAAGCTGCGTATTTGACTGTACAATGAGAATGCCATCATTATGAACGTATGACGCTTTTACTGGCTGTGACTTACAAAAACTGCTCAGTCCTTCTGGTGTCAACGAGAACCGGTGCACAAAACACCCAGACACACATTAGAACACAAGACACCATCAGCAGCAACATCTGCGCATCTTAAACCCAAAGCAGGAGAATAAAAAAAAAAAACTGCAACTAATAAAGTGGAGAAGTCAGAAAAGTACCGTTTTTGAAGCATGTCTGAACTAATTATTGTCTGTATAGTCATACTCAGTTAATAATTCCACATCAATCTATTGTCTTCTTTAGCAATAGGTCTGATTTAAAAACGAATCTGCAGATTTCCAACAAGGAATAAAAGATAAAAGTAGCTATTTTTGACTCTAATCTTAGTTTGGAGGATTGTACTTGAGTGCCTTTCACTGAACCCCCTCCCCAAAAAAAGAGCCAAAATTCACTTCAAAACAAAAATGAAAGCATAAATACAGCTCTCAGAGGATCGACACGATCAAAGTCTTGTGGCGGTCGGAACAAAACGAGTTACAGATTCTTCAGCGAAACAGTTTCTGGTCCGTAACAAAGCAAGAAGGTGGCGTCGCCCTCGTCCTGTTTTCTCTCAAAATCCCTATATTTTCTATAAGTCGTTAATTTAACGGCACTCATTTTCTTTCAAATCCAACTCCAATATGTTTTTTACATATTACCTTTTCATCCTCACACCTAGATATGAATACTGCAGTGAGGTATACGCCACACATAAACTGATGCTTTGTGTTCTACCTCAATCAGCCACAAAATTATGACCACCTTCTGATGCGATTCAGTTCCAGTAGATGCAGCCGACAGCCCTGACCAACCGACGCATGGTCTTCTAAAGGACTGCTGTGGTATTTGGCATCACATCTGTTAAGTGTTTGTAATCATACCGGCTTTGTCCGGCACATCCCACAGATGCTCATTTGGACTGAGATCTGAGTCGATTGGCAGAAGTCAACGCCTCAAAATGGTTCTTCCCATCATTCCTGAACCATTTTTGCAGTTGGTGGGAAGCATTATGCTGCTGAAAGAGGCCATTCCCGTCATTTCCTCCCCTTCCATCCTTCCACCCTATACATGGATGGAAGGATCGAAGGGTTTCCAGCAAAACATTATCAAGAGACTCAGGTTTCCTCGCATGTCCTGCCTTCTTTCCAAAGAGCATCCTGGTGTCGTGTGTTCACGGTCACCGTTGGTACGTTCAGTGTTGAACAGTGGTCAGTATGGACACTGTGACGGGTCTGCAGCTCCGTACACAACAAACTGTACTGCGCTCTGTATTCTGCAGCAGATTGAGTTGCAGTAGCTCGTCCTTTGGATCAGGCCACTGGGTCCAGCCTTTGCTTCTCTTTACTTCTGCATTTTTAATAGCCCCTGGCCACACTGCAGACCAGGAACTCACTACAAACACTGCAGTTTTGAGAATTTTCTGACCTAATCCTCTCGCTCTCGCCATTTGGTTGTGATCAAATTTACTCAAATCTGTTAAGTTTGTTGATTATCTTTCCTTCTAATGCCTCAACTTTCGGGGCAGAAAGTCATCTTGCTGCTTGGGCTGCATGATATCAGGTCAACATGCGATGAGCAATAATGTGGCCATTAGATTTGCTTCTTAGTTCTTTGTAATTTAAGTTTTTTTCTTTCTTGATAACAGTGCTTTGATGCCTCTCCTCCCCGTTTGTCACACGTGTGCCCAGTTTCCACCAGTAACATTTCAGAAAATTAGCACATTGTTGATTTTGTTGGGTTTTTTTTGTCAATGACTTCAAAGCTTCCAAACCAGGTATGAAATAATAAAAGAAAAGAAAATTGTTATTAATCGTAATTTGCTTTGCTATTTGAAATTCCATCATTGTGAATTTGTCCAGCATGAGTTTAGTCAACTTTTGCGATATGTATATTCATGTGTTGACATCGCAATTACAGTAACGCAGCCCTATTTACTCCTTTACATATCTCACCTCCAGTTGCCATTAGAGAAAAACAAAGAGCTTTATTCACTTCATATCAGTGGTCATGATGTTATTCCTGCAAGGTTGTGTATAAAAGTGTAAAAATGTATGATTCAGTTCTTCTGTTTCGCTGGAAAGCTGGAACTTTTCAGATTGAGTTGTTTGAAGCGTTGTTCTTAAAGGTAATCCAGAGTGCAGGGTCTCGGCATCTTCTTTTTTTTTTTCCCATTTCCTTTCATCCTTTAACTCTTTGAAAAAAAAGAAGAGCACGAACAAGCCATCACCATCGACCCGTCTTTCAAGCAGAGCAGGTGTTTGATCCCGGACACGGGACGCCGACGAGCTGACTGGAAAACTTTAGCTGCCTGCTGCTCCTGAATATGAATGAGACCGGCGAGCTTATAAGACAGAGGAGCCGATGTCGAACAGCTCGTGACAGACGGAGGTTTTTATGTCTGACAGCCGACAAAAAAGTACAACAATGCCTCTCTCACAACGAGCGCGCTGCATCTCAAAAAATGCGAGGCTCAGCCAAACGGGAGTTCTCTCACAATCCAGGCACCTTGTTCACCGACTGACTGCGCCGACATCAACCACCCCCACAAATGTAACCCAACAGGTTTGATAAATGTTCTCTGACAGGTCTTTCATTAGACGTGACACAAGAAATTTAAATCTGAAAAAGATTAGTGATAGGGGGGGAGAAGAAAAAAATAGGGCAGCAAGGTTTTACTATTAAAGAAAAATTGTAATCTAAGTGAAAAGGTGCAGAGCTCATCCAGAAACTCCAGAAGAGAAGACCACACAGTAATATTAATGATGAAAGACTTAGCCAGTCCTTTACAGTCTACATGAGCGTGACCATAGTGCTTGACAGACAGATATAATGATGTCCATTTAATGTGACGGGGGGGGGGGGATCTGGGACAGTGGGAAAGTCATGCAATGTGAGGTTGGGGTTGTTTTTTTTTTTTCTTTTTGCAGGGTCTTCCTTTGAGGGAATGCTCCATTTATCAATGTCTACAATGACAGGAGCTCTCTGACATGATTAAACTTTATATCCAATTGGTTGGAGGGACTGAAAGAGAGAAGGGAAGACCTCTCCTGAATAAACCAATGTGTTTGTTACGCCTGGCTGACACAGCCAGGTCACATGAATGAGTGTACTACTACAAATCTTCCCCTGTACTACAGTCCAATGTGATTTTAGATGGATGTAAATTTGAGCGATTGCATTGAGTCAGTGACAAATGTATTTGTTTTGGTTTTTTTTTCAAATTGCGGCTTTGATGTAGTTTTAGTTAAATCACTTTCATATAAATTAGCTGAGAATTTTACTTTCTGTTGGTCGAGTCATGTGGCTTCAGTCATCTGAAGCCTCGCTGTTAATACACAAACCTGTTATTTGAAAAGAAAATGTACATCCAGCTAATAATAGCCATGCTGTTGCTGATATTCAGTAGGTTTTATTTGCTTTTATCTGGAGTCGGGGACTGTAATCAAACTCGCGGACATGAGCAGCAACATGTAATTAACCCACAATCTGAAAGCCACAACGTGCTGCAGGCCAACGTGGACATACATGGAGGAAGAGGTTTCAAAACATGCTGCGGGGTCTGTTTGCTTCCTGAGCACTGATCACACACACACAGACAGCAGAGGACAAATGAAGCCAGTCTGAGTGGGAACAGCTCCTACGCTCTGTTTCTTCGGGTTGCTCAACGAAACTCTCGATTTATTTTCCGTGTCCGCAGAGAAGATGTGGGTATCTGGGGTGCAGTTTGGTGAGAAGTTGTTTGAGATTGTAAATGAAATGACAGCCATGGAGAGAAAAAAAAAAAAAAAAAACAGGGGGTGGATAAAGAGTCTGACCTAGTTGGGAGAAACACAGTCGCCTGAGGCCACGAGCTTCCTTGGCCCTGGTTTCATTTCAGGTCATTTCTTCTGCTTTCATCCCTCCTCTGCGTTTTGCCGTTAATCCTTTCTCTTGTGTCTGTTTTCACGTGTGAGTGCCGTCTCAGTGATCAGTAAGAACTAGCTGTTGTTTACCAGTCTGACACATTTGTGCCGCGCCGCCGAGCGGCAGACTTTAGCAGGACTCACTTGAAGTGCTGGTGCTCTCTGGAGGTGCGAATCTTGGAGGAGTAGCGCTCGGCCAGTTTGTCCAGACCTCTGGAGTACTCCAGCTGGAGCTCGGCTTTCCGCCGGAAGAACTCCTGCAGGTCCTGCAGCAGCTGCAGCCGGGACTCGGACTGCTGCTCCAGACATCGAAACTGCTCCACCAGCTGGTTACGGATCTCTGCATATCAAAAAGAAAGACCATCTTCAGAAGAAAGAAAAGGAAAAAAAGTCTCTTTGTGGTGGTGGGCCTCACCTCTTCCTGACAACAGAGGTGCAGGTCAGCATCATCTTTGTATTGAGCAAAGCGTGTAATCACAATTACGTGCGGACACAGTCAAGCCAGTGCAAGCACTAATAAAAGCACAAAGTCATCATAATTGGATAAAACTGGAAGTCAAAGTGCATTTGTCTGCTCTGTGTGTGTGTGTGTGTGTGTGTGTGTGTGTGTGTGTGGTGGGAAGGGTGGGGGTGAGTGTCTGAATGCTGGGGAAGCACACGTTCATATGAGATGCATGTCTGATGATTGCAGCAGACAGCACGGAAAATATAAAATAGGTCAGCTTCTCAAAATGCATTGTGCTGAGCGAGCCTTCAGAGAAGTTTGTCTTGAAAAAAACAAAACAAACTGCAAGCATTCTTTCTATTATGAGATTACTGTGGCCTCTGCATATGAGGTCTGGAAAACATTTTATTTGCTCCTGTTTATAGTGTGAGAAGGACAAGAAATTATATTTTTGTTTCAATTTTGAAAGAATACTTGTAGAGACCAAAAGGAATCCCTTTGTCCCCAATACAGTATTATACCTCTATGCAATGTATTGGTAGCACCTTTTGGCTTCATTATTCACCTGCTCGTAAAGTTACACTATAGTTTTATAGTTTTGTTTTTTTTATTACTAACTTAAAAATAAAAAATAAAAAAATCCTGAAGATCGATTTTCTTAAATGTATCAGAGGACTGCTGTGTTGGTCCTTCTGGGGTCTGTGCTCATAAAAACATCCTACATAGTAATAACATCACATTTACAGCCTCCCATTAACACTGAAAAGGGACACAAATCACATTCTATGCCATCCATGTACTGTTTATTGCAGCGCAGCCATAAATCCACAGGCTAAGAGGCTGCTGAATGCTGAGCACATATCATGTCCGAGCCCCAGGCTCATACAGTACAGACCAAATATCACGAAAGCACATAGACACAAATGGCAACGTTCCTCTTTTAGTTTTTTAGGTAATTATGACAAAACTAACACGCTGCTTGAGTATAATATTCCCAAGTTGTTTTGTTATGCAATAAAAAAAGAAAAATTAATGTTGTTTTTAAAATATTTACTCCTTGACTTCAACAGTTTACTCATTTTAGTTTACACACAGGATAATTTCTATTTTTCTTTCAATATTTCCCTTTATTTTTGTGCAAACAATTTTAAGTACATGCAGAAAATTCTCATATTTATTGCAATAATTTATCAAAATCATTTGAATATGCATGATGAAAAACCTGAACCTTAATTAGAAAATGCATTTTGAAAGCGTCTTTGCCAGTGTTTTTCCCCAGACAGATTTCTTCATGTGTTTTCATAAACTCACTCTCACAGCCTGGATTTGTTGCGAATGAGATGTTTGCTCGCTGCAGGGTAGCTGGCCTTCCCTGCAGCGTCCTGCAGCCATGAGCAATTCAGCATGTGAATTCTGAATTCACGTGCTCAGTTTTCCATTAATCTGACCAAAATCCTTACCGACTGAGAGGTCGGATTGTCTCGTTTACGTGAACACCAAACAAACTGATGGTGTTGACGTTGCGTGTTCACATGCACCAAGAATATCATGCGACTCAGTCAGAAGGTGTTTGTCACACGTGCACATGATCCCACATCCAGCTGTAAGATCGCCAGTACTGATAGAAACAGCATGTTGCTTTTCTGTTGAAACAGCAACACACATTCTTGTTCAGACGAGCACGCTGCATGTTTTTGTATGACGTGGCAGGGTTTTCACCTGTATCCACCAGCTTTGTCATCACTTTATTTTTTTTCTTCAAAAATCACTGTGTACAGAGTGTCCCTGGCTGAAATGAGTAACAGACACAAACACAAACCTCCAACAGTGGAAAGAAACCTGCAGTGCCGTTTACATGGACTCGGATCGGATCATAACCAGGCTTACGCCGCCTCCTTAATCCGGTCATAATATCAATTGGATAGGGTCAATCTAATCAGAAAGCAGTGTTTGCGTGACACAATTACAATCAGATCAGCATTTAATCTGATTACTTATGGTGTTCTCTTCCCATGCCTGCTAATCACAGTGAAACAGCACAACCCCAGTGAACATGTTGGGAACTGGAGTTCAGAAAATTGTCCGCTTTGTAAGGAACAATTCAGCAACTTCGCGATGGCTGAAGTTTCCACTATGATGGAGTATGACAACCATGCATATGATCGCTTTGCACTGAAAGGAACCCTGTGAGACGTTATCAATGGAAGAGATTGCCCATTTGAAGAAATGCCCCTTTTGTTCACCTCTAAATGCTTGTTTCTGTATCTCCAATGAAGGACTTCAAAAATGCCTCCCACATTATCCGGGACTGCGAGTGTGAGTGAAAACATGAATGAGCGAGTGAGACAAAGGCAGAGTAAATATGTAGTCCCTTGCTATCTGTAGATGTGCCCCTCGTGGTCCCCACAGTTGCCCAGTTGCCTGGTTACATGCCTCTGGAGGCATTTCAAATGAGAGCAGGCCAACTCCCCGTTCTGACAGTCGCAGCAGTCAGTCTGTTTAGCATATTGCCCAAGGACAAGGGCAACTTGCTCCCCGCTTCGAAAACACTCAGTAGACGGCCTGTGATGAACAATGAGGCAGCATTTTACTTTAAAATAGGGAGAACTGCGTTGTGCCCCGTTTAAACTTGTGACCAGTGAAATAGGCAATTAATTGACTTGTGTGAATTGAATAACTTTAATAATACCGTGACAGTCTAAAAGACCAAGCAGACAAGCTAATGAGCAACTCTGAATTGATTTTGCGCCATAAATTTATAAGGGATACTTCAAATAGGCTCATGATATTTGCATTGACTCTCCTGTGAGCAAGTTATTTTTAGATCTTAAACTGTTACTAGGGACTGTGCAATGCTGCGCTACAGTCGATGAATGATTCAGGCCTTTGCAGAGTAATGCATAATTGCAAAGAAGCTGGCGTGGGGAGTGCAAGTCAATTACTGTGTACGTACCAAGAATAAGACTCAAAAGTCAACTGCAATCTCTTTTCTTTTCAACCACTTCATTGATGACACAAGAGTAAATACTGATTCAGCGCGCTGTGTGACTGGGAGCGGTGAGCGGCCAAAACGAATAAAATGCTCCACACCCAGAAGCTTGTGGAAAATCACTACCGGTAATCAAATTTGAAATATTTCTAATGTTATTTTCCTACTAACTGTATACTGTAAAGAACCGGTGATTCAAAAAACATTTTCATCGTGAATTAATGGTTTCCATAGAGATGGCGCTAACATGGAGGCAGAGTGAAGAATATAATCGCAGACTCTACCCAAAATGTCAATTCCTTACCATTCAAACACAACAATGTAGCAAGTAAACACAATCCTCAGCTGAAAGAAAGCAACCGCAACCATTTAACATGGCGCACATATTGCTCGCTCATGTATGATCATCATCTGGACAAAAGTGCTCGGCGGCTGTTCGGCGTCACTGAACGGCGCCGGTTACCGCCAGGTCACGGAGGGTTTTTCGAGGCCAAGCACAAACACCACGTGTCTGCGGCGGCTGCGCTTTCTGACAGACGACTTAATGAAAGCCTGCGTGGAACGACGGGGTAAATATTGGTCACCGCTTGTTGCCTCACAGCTCACCCCTGCATCGCTGCAGCACCGAGTATCACACAGTGAGGAGTCCGCCGTCGCCACAGTAACCTGCTCCCGCCGTCCCCGGCGCAGCCGCCGCGGTTGGCCGGCAGCAGTCTCCGAGGCCGCGTCTGCGCGTTAGCTATGCGTGGCTGGTCACATGGGGGCTAACCCAGACTGACACGTTGACATAATTTGTTACAAATCAAGGCCGCGTTCTGTGAACACTTGTCTTGTGAACGCGGCGATGGCCGTGGCGTGCCTTTGTAGGCTATTTGCTTGAGTTCACATTTTCTCCGTCTCTCATTCCGTAGAAATATTCTCCCAACAAGGGAAGGCGTCGGTACTTTGTGCAGCCACGGAGGAGGAAAGCCAAGAACTCCAAGCAGGTTTTCTCTTACAGACAACGCCGAAACTGCGTGCGCACGTCTGACGGCAGAATCGACTGACAGCCTGACACACGCGTTGCAACGACACAGGCGACAGAGCGCCTGCTTCACGGTTGTAATACAAGCCTGACACTTCACGACGGTATCAGTCGAAGCATTCTTGCATTACGATGAGAACCCACAGTGGGGTGTGCCTGCGTGCTCTCCGTGGCGGTGGGAGTGTCTGTAGCGAGATGCTACTTGACAGGACAGTCTGCGCGACAACAAATAACTACATTGTCCACATCAAGGGAGGGCTAAAGCTGCACGCATTCCCCATTCCCTGGTGAATGGCATTTGGTGTAAAGGAATTGTAACGTGCCCTATTACAGCAATTTCTACACAAGGCTCCAAACATATCAAATTGCATTAAAGAAAAATGTGGCTCGGGGCAAGAAGTACAGTGTGACGCACGATAAAGGGGGCATCCCCTCATTTAGTCTTGTTTTGGTTTCAGATCAGCAGAGAGCCCGGAGTCACCTCGGGCTGGTCAGCAACACACTTCACAAGGGAAATATCAGTTAATCTGAAGAGCCTTGCTGCTGTTTTGGTCACAGATAAAATAAATATTCAATAGATCGGCAAATTACCATGTAAAATTCCTTTACCTCACTTGCCGAGTACAGACAGAAAATGACTGAGGCCTTCGCTGTTTTCTGAAATGTGGCAAGTTGAAAAACACCACAAAGTGCAGCAGGCCTGGACCTGATGGAACTGCCGTGCAGTCAGCAACTCAGCATTATTGGACACCAGTGTCAGTGTCAGAATAAAGCCCCCGCAGCTCCCGAACCTTCCTAAACCCAGTTTGCAAATGAGCTTAAGATGTCAGCTTATGAGCTTTTTCTGAAACCGAGACGAGAAATGGAGGCGCGGACGGCTCTCTCGCCGATGTGGAAGCCAGAAAACGAGTTTGTGAAAGACAATGAGGGAGTCGAGCAGGTCAACAGAGAGAGTGACGATCAGAAGTCAGCTACACCTCACGCCGCAGAACACTACACATGCTTGTCATACCAAACATATAACAAGCTCTCCCATTTCAACTCGATGAGTATGCAACAGCAACAGAGCCTGAGAAACGAGACGGAATAACTTGGAAACGCTTCCATTCAATGAATTGATCACAATGTGATATGAAGCAGTGAATACTGACAAGTCCAGAGATAATAACGAGACACTGCGTTATGATGTTAAAAAAGAAAAGAAAAAAGATTTTCCACAAACACTTCAATGCTTGTGTCAACATCTTTCTTTTCAATTCACGAAAAATATGAAAGGGGGTCATAATAACTAGCCTGAAAACTTTAGGAAAACAGATGACAGATCTGTTTCCATCTGTTTGCAGTCTGGTGCTGAGCAAAGTTAAGCTATCTGCTGGCAATCGCTTGCTGCACAGATCCGAGGCTGGGTACTGATCTTTTCAGCAAAGCGGAACTCGAGAAGCTCTACATCAGAAAAGGTACTTAAATAGTACATTTGTATAAATAAGATAAGATTCATGTTTTTTGTGGTTATGAATCAAACGAGAGAGCAAATGTTCATGTTAAATATGACATTTGGGGCACGATTTGAATATGGACACGACCAACAAGAACATACAGATAGAATAGTGCTAAAGTACAGCGAGGACATCGTCACTTTCCAGAGGTTTGATGTGTGGTCATGCAGTACTGGTGAAACATTGAGTATGTGGATAACTTGGTTCTACTGGAGCATCAAGCTTGATTATAGCCTTTAGTAACTACATTCCATTAAGCTAAGTCCAAATCAGAAATATTCCCCAAAGATGTCCTCATGTCCAACCACTGAGAGAGCAGCAGACCGACGGAAGAGATTTGTCAACATGGACTTCCAAAGTGTCTCATCTGCAGCCTCATATTTCAACATATGCAATCCCCATTTTAACTGGGCTTGTCTTGAGTTATGCCAGACTGAAGCTAATTATCATCTTAAATGATGAATAATCTGAAAAATTGTTTCATTATTCATCGCTATGTAGTTGTGCTCAGCATAAAAGTCTTAAAAAGGATCGTGTCGATCAAAGAACAACTTCGAACACTGAAGAACGAAACAGTTTTCTTGCCAATGAAGTGAAATAACAGTCAAATAGTCTTTTCCCCTTGTATGTATCAACCTACACAGTTGAGAAATGATCAGTGAAACCGTGAAGATGTGACTCCGTCCCATCTTGAGAAGAAAGCCCATCTCCACCGTGGACCGTCTGCTCTCATACAGCATCAGTGTTCCTGACTCACTCCCCTCTCTCTGGGTGGTTTATCCAGTCACATATTTAGCGGCAGACAGTGAAATCCTTTCATGGTTCATAATTCATACAGACGGCATACATTATTGATGGACTTTCTGAACTGTTGACTATGTGACCTTCTCAAGCATTCAGTCTTTTTTTCCTATTGCACTCTGTCCTGGAGTGTCAGAAAAATAGTCATTACAACCCATGTTGTCCAGAAAAAAAAAAAGACATCAGAAATCAATATATGAATGTGAAGGTAAAATTATACAACTGATTTTTCATGGCATGGCCATGTCAATGCCTTCGGGTACGTTTCAGAGCTGGGATGTGAGAGTATTTTAGCTGATGGGGCCACATGCAGATCAATTTATCTTGAGTGGGCCCATTTGGACCATTGACATGATAGCAAAAATAACTTGTAAATATTGACAAGTTGAAATGTTCCCATTGTTTCTGTGAGGTAAATAAGTGTTGTCAAAAAAAACCCAATACATTACATATTTTACCCAAAACTTGAACATGACCAAGTCAACAAAGTGCAGTTTAAATATGATGCCGTTTGTTGATGCCTCTTGGCTGAAAGATACAATGGAATGCGACCATCTACATCAATGACTTTTCTTGCATCCATACATCGAAATAATAATTGTGCTTCATTCTTATGAAACGTCCTTGATACAGATATTTTAACTGATATCTTTGGATGACACTCCAAAAACAGTGTCATCCTCAGTCATTCATGTTGGAATTAAAAATTTAATTAATGTCTTTGAAATTGTACTTTTCTGCAAGGTCACGCCTGGGCCGGGTTGGACCCTCTGGTCATGCCTTGTTTTGTTTTTTTTGGTTTATTTGTTTTTTTGCCCTATGTTTGACACCCCTGCGTTACGGGTACCTGTTGGAAAAGATCGAATTGCGGGCATAATAACCCCAGAAAATGCATTGTGCACGTTGGAGCAATGTGAGGACCTCCAGTAGCTGCCATGGCCACACATGCAGGGCTCAGAGGAACCGGATCGACCAAGTTACATCCTCATTATTCCATCTCTTAAATTTACGCACCAACCTCATTCAACCCAAAGGGGGAGAAGGAATTCGGGGGAAATGGCATGAGTCATTTTCAGAAGAAACGTAAAAAAAAGAACATACAATGAACCCAACAATCTGTCCCACCCCATAGCCATATAAAGCTTTTTGGTAAAGTTACGCAATAGTGGCTCCACACAGTGAATAACAATAAGATCGGGCCTGCGCGTCACCAACCTTTCACTTGGGTCTCATATTCGGCAATAATCTCTTTGTCCTTCTTGACTTTCGCCTGAGATGACATTTTGGGGGAACGGACTGTGCAATCCTCAGCCAGGAATCAGCGGCTCTGTGGCCACAATGCAAAAAAAAGAAAGAAAGAAAGAAAACCCGGTCCGCAGTCCTCTCCGGATAGTTGAGCAACAATCAGACGCGAACCATCGCCCGCTTGACACAAGTTGGCAGATTAAAAACGCAGTGGAGGGTTTTTTTTTTAATTTTTTTGCGCGTCCGTCGCTGCGCTGCGTCGATCTAGAAGTGCAGAAGGCTGCTGCTTCTGCTGCTGCTGCTTCTTCTGCTGCTGCTGCTGCTGCGCTCCGGCCGCGGCCACTCCTCCACACCGACACTCCTCAGCGCAAACGAGCCCTGCTTGATGCACATTTCACACAGCCTCGGGTAATCTTCTGCAGCTATGGCAGCACCCAGTGATAAAAAAGCACTGAGCTCCTTTTTTCTTTTCTTTTTTTTTTTTTGCACTGTTCAGACTGCTCCCCCCTTTTTCACCCTCTCTCTCTCTCTCTCTCTCTCTCTCTCACTGCAAGTTCAACCCTGCTGCAGAAAAAAAAGACTGAATGGATGTGAAAGTCAATGTGAGACTCCTCCCCCAACACCATCCCTGCACACACACGCACACACGCACGCACGCACGCACACACACACACACACACACTTTTCTTTTCACGCATGATTTAAGATTCTTCTGTGTGAAGTGAAATGAAAACCTTCGGCCAATAACAGACATGCTTGCCTGCAAGCTCGAGGAAACACACGAGCGGTTTGTGAGTAATTGGATCTTGACTGCTTCTGTTCCCATGAACATTTCAGCACAACACCGAGGAAGAAGCAGCCTGGTGGTAATGAGTATCGATTGTAGTGTGTGGCGTCAAGGTACTGCCATCCCGAGTACAATCAGTATGTTTGTACACAGAAATATAAAAAAATACACGCAGGTTTGTGGTGAATAACTGCAAACTGAGATCATCATTTGCAGTCATGTGCAGGTATAATCAGACCCCAGGAGCAGGGGAATGAATGAAAGAAATAATTCATTTATTTGGATTTTCTACATGGGAATATATAATAAAACATACATATATATATATATTAATCAAAAGGGGGAAAAGGAAAAGTCGTAAACATCAATTTTTCTATACTGAGAAACAGGCAGTCACACACACTTCTGGTTTTTGAGCTTTAAATGCTTGGACTTCAGCAGAAAACCTAAAACATTTGGCCATTCGACAGATTATTAGTTCCATTAGAAGTGAACATTTTGTCGGAGCATTTAAGACAGGCAGTCAGTTTAGAAGTTATCGCTCCAAAACCAATTCCTGCACGTTAATAAACACGCTGAGAATTTCATCACATTTTAAATTTCACAAATTAATACAATTCTGGGTGCCTCTCTGTGTAACGATTGAGTGTTCTCCTGGGTTTCTGATACTTTCTGTGAAATAACATCATGACAAAGTTGCTACTGCAACATAACAAAGGGGATTGTATTTTATTTCATTTGGAAGTGACAATAGATTATACAGAAGTAGGAAGCTGCAACAACCTGATGGAAAAAACGACATTTTCAGGTTTCATCACATGTCTGCAGGGTTCAGGGCTCCACGAAGAAGATTTGTCGTAGTCATTGGCAGCCTTGACAAAATAAACGTATCTGTGAAAAGAACCATGGCAACAGAGAGAACACAACTTTCTGTTCCTCACTCTGGGTGAGAAAAAAAAAAGAAAAAAAAGAATACAATTTGTGTTCTTGCATCGTAAAGTCCTCACTCCTCACTGCAGTGAGGAGTGGACAGCTCACGGACATTAAATCTACAATATCAGAGAGAGTTACTGACTCCCGTTGTTAAAAACTCATTTTAAGGTCATAGGACATGAGATGACACGTCCCACAGCTGAAGAAATACAAATTGTAAAGCAACAGGCAGATGGATGACTTTGTAAAACTGCATCAAAGTTTCTGAGGCTACGTGGTTCCTACATTTCTCAAAGATAAATATTGTTGATATTTAATGATATTAATTCATTTTAATATACAGTCTTTGTCTGAAGGTGCTGTGAACAGTGTTTGATTGCATGAAAAGATTCAGATAAACACAAGATTATATTTAGCAGTATTACAGTATGGTCAGTTCATTCATCCATCCATTTGTCATCCATCCATCTATCCATTTTTCATCCATCCACCCATCCACCCATCCATCCATCCATCCATCCATCTATCAATTCATCTATCCATTTTTCATCCATCTATCCATTTTTCATCCATCCATCCATCCATCCATCCACCTATCAATTCATCCATCTATTTATTTGTCACCCACCCATCATCCATTTATCATCCATCCATCCATCTATCCATTTTTCATCCATCCACCCATCCATCCATCCATCCAGGTCCATAGCTTATATGAATGGTACTGGAAAAAAGGACTTTCATCATAGAACATAGAGAGACACAAATGAACAAACTCACCACATCACCCTATTTAAATTCATCTTTTCACCCGGCAATATTTCTTCTAATGAGTGAGGAAGTGTGAAATTCCCATAAGAAAACAATGCAGGTACAAGAAAACGACGCAAACTCCCACAAAGGCCTGCGAGGCAGCGGTACAACCCGCCGGCCCACCGCCACTATGTAACAACACTATATCGCAGTCACAAAATCCACCTTTTAAAGGAGTGAAAATGTTGGGAAATATGCCCTCAAAACAACACTTGTGCCTTTGAAATCAACAAAACGGTTCACGTTTATAGTTGAGCTTGTGAAAAGCATTTCAAACTGTCAAAACATCCCCTGTTTGCCTTTATAAAAAAAAAAAAGATAAGAAAAGAAATTCTCAGGAAATCTGTGGGCAACTGTCATCCTGTTAAAGCTGGGAGGAAGCGCTGGGTTCTAACGTTACAATCTTTACTTTTAACTTTCTAATTTCCCGAGCAAATGCCGCTCACCAAGACTTTTGCCACAACGAGCGGCTGATAAAAGCCAGGGTGGGTTTGGAAGTAATGTGAAAAAGCTGTGTCTAACTAGGTCATGGAAACTTTAACGCCATCCACTTAAAAGGCCTTTACAGGAGGAATAATAATCACATGGTGCAACAGGAAAAGCTTAGGTTTCTCCAGGACACCTAATAAAGATGCCTCGTTGTGTAAATATAGGATTTACAGTTATTTAAGTTCACGTGTGTCACCGCCATCGAGCCACCGAGTAAACCACTTTATTATTTCATCATTAACCACCAACATATGATTGATGTTTAACCGAGTACATTTTTGATATAAAGTAATTAATGAGTGTCGGTTGCCATGAAGATTTACTTAAATATATATATATATAATATACAATTTGATATACATCAAACTATTTCCTATATATTTAAAATAGATTTGTATATTATAAGAAGACATAACATAGATCATGTGCTGTTGGTGTCTGAATGTTTCGTGACTGAAAAACAAAAAGAGATGAAATGAGATACGAATCAACTCGCCAGTGGTTGTATGCTTTGTAACATCTGGCACAAACACAGTGTGTCGTGTGTTACATTGTATGTGAGGTTTGTTTATACTCTTATTTAAAGCTATTTGGTTTCCCATGCACCACACCCACTTTGTTTTTTATGAAACAGGCTGTTCATGGTCATTAACATAATAACAGCTTTATTTCTGAGAGTCTCTGTTGGCCTCAACTACCAGTTCTGTTCCTTCCCTCCAAGATATTTAGAGATTAAGACTATATTAACCTGACTTAGACGTGAAATGGGAAGTCGTAGACGGTGAAATCACCTTTTTTTGTTGTTGTTTTTTTTTTCTTTTTAAGTAAACCGTAAAATTTAACAACAAAGAGAAAGAAGGGGATCAGATGAAGCCCTCCTGAACTTGCCGCCACAACGTGGTTGGACAACAAGCCATGTCTTGTCATCCTCTACTTGTGGCATTGAACCTTAGGACACACTGAAAATTGCTGAGGTCAACATCAACATGGGCGTGAACTTGATTGTTGGACTGTTAAGTTTCTACTGGACAGTACCTGCTTTTTTCCACTTGTCTGACCACCAACGTATATCTTCAATATAAGAGTGACTTCCAGTTTCTGGGGAAGAAACCACTGAAGTTCCTTGACTTCAAACTGCTCCTTGGTGAGGAGTTGATTTCTCGGGCCCAATCAGGAATCACCACAGCGAAGATTACTACAGTCTCTCCTGTCAAAAGTAAGCAGCCAAATGGAGCTGAGACACTGTGGCGCCATCCATCTGCCAGAGATGGAAGATGAAATACTCGCATCAAGGCATCACAGATCTTGCAGCAAGAGCAAAACATGTGATGTGCATGAAGTGCAAGATATTCCTTCCTGTTTCCAAAAAAGGGGAATTGCTTTTTGAAGTATCATTGCAAATAAGCAAAAAACAAAACAAAAAACAACAACAGAGAAAATGTGACGATGGACAGTTATGTGGATGTAAAACTAATTTTCATGTTTGCTTTGTAATATTTTCTTTGGGACTAGTTTGACTGGTTGCATCAATGTTCAGTTTCACATACATGGCGTTCCGATGTCCAACGTCTTTTTTTTTTTTTGAAAATAAAGTATTCCACTCAAATTACCTTACAGAGATTGGCGAATTAAAAAAAAAAAAAAGACTAGTAGGAGAGCAAGCTTGGTCTGTGATAGTGTGAAACGTCACTATACATCCATCGCTATTGAGATAACGGCAAGAAAATTGTAAGTCAGTCAAAACCCGGTTCTGTTTGAGAGAAACACACTGGATGCTTGCTGCTGTTAATCTTGACTGACTTTATATCCATTACAACTCTAAAAGTACTCATTTAATGTCTCATTTAGTTGTGTTCAATGATGTCAAACCTTCATTGTGAATTCATATCCCCATTATTTTCCAGCGCTGAGTTGTTTGAAAACAAAACAAAACAACGTTAATTGTTAACGCGTTGATTAATTTCAGACTTAATAACTGTAACTGCGGAAGGCTGCCGGAAGAGGGCGGGGCTTAGTCACAATCTGACCAATTACTGATTAACACCAGAGTTACTGACATGAAAATAAACCAATCAGCGTCATTTCGTGTCAAGATTTTTAAATCGCCCACAGGCCTGTAGGGCTTAAATTCAGTTCGGGTTTGTTGTCACGTGTTTCTATGAGATGTTGAGATGAAGACAACTAGCCGTGAGTTTCTCATTATTAACTCTGCCTGTCACATGTCTTCGAATTTACCTTTGAAAGAAGAAATGTGGCTGAAAAGCTGCAGGTCAGGTTCAACTTTCGCCATCGTAGTTATTTATTTATTTGTTTACACACAAACATATATTCAGAATTTTGCAAATGTGTCCAGGTTTGTTTGTGTTTATAAATATTTAGGTATGTTCATATTTATTAACGGCTGGAAATGTATTTATCTAAAGCATCTGCTTGTATTTTTTTTCAAGTATGTTAATAAAAGAGTCACCTTAATAAGTTCTTTCTATTCACTAGTTGTTCTTCTCTCAATCTAACAAAAGGAAAGATTGTTGTAATGCAGTTTATAAACGCATTTACTTAAATTAAGTTAACATTGGCTGCAATTTGGCCAATAATGAAGAGCCCCATCTAACAAATTTATCACCGGCCGCCACTGGAAATAAGGAATCGCTTTCTTGTCTTCAGTATTATTTTGAGAACTTAAATCCTGAACTCAGTGAAGTGGGTGCAGTCAAAGGGAAAGAGCTGGACTGCCCTCTGCTGGTCAACTGTAAACACCACAGGACAGACAGCAAACATAAAGGCCACTTTAAAGTCAAAGACAAAGTTTATTCTACAGTTATTTTACAACTATTTTGTATAAAATGTATGGCCCCAAGTTGGCCCAATGAACGACAACTGAATAGATAGGTCCAAACTACCCCCCCCCCCCCCCCCCCCCCGCACACACACACACACACACACTTTTTGTTTGTCGTCAAGCATTTTTTTAATTATGTTTACAACAGTGTTCAATTAAAACGGGCCAATTAATATTATCAATATAAATGTTTACCGAGTTGCTCTTTGCTTTCTGTTTTATTGCACGGGCATTGAACATAAAAAAAAAAAAAAAACCCAAGATGATTGCTGAGTGGAAAGTATTGACCTTTACACACAGCAAGTAGGTATTGAGTGAGAAAGCTCTTGTCCTGAAATGTTCACAGAGACGGTCTGATGACAGACTTGTTGTCTACAGCAATACACAGTTTCTCTTTCGGTTCAGCGGATGATTGTAGTGTCATTCTTTTCATTTATGGATCTCTTGGAGACAAACGCAAATTGGTTTCCAGGTTCATTTTGCAGGTAGGGAAATACAAATTCCAGGTGTTTGTTGTATTTTCAATGTGCTCATGATGCTGGATCATTATGGTCTCCTTCTATGGTGGGAAGGATCTTTGTTCAGGATTATGTTTCTAAATATATTGTTGATGTTTGTGCTTTTTTAAATCACTGCAAGCCAACTTACTCTAGTATGCTTCTTTTTCTTGGGACACTGCGGTGTGTAAAGTGTTTTCATTTCTCCAACGGGACAACCGACCTCCTATTTTGCTCTTATTGTAAAATAAAGCCAAGGTCTATTTAGAAGTTTAAGACTGAGTGAAATTACAAGCTAAAGGAGGCGATGCATCATAAAGATGGCCTTCATTTGGTGACACATTTCGTAACATTTCGGGATTTTTTCATGACAGATCAAATACTTTCTTCCCCTCTGTTTATTGTGTGGATGGCAATAAAGGCAAGACAGTTTCTGAGTAATGTCACCAGAATGCCTGACCTGTATACAATTTGAACGTGAATTTGAATGTGAATCTAAGTAGCATTTTCTGCGTTCATTCATAAAAGTCCTGGAAAGGTCAAGCATCCAATAATCTGAACCACTTTCAAATACAGCGTATTTGTTTTTACTGTATTTTTGAATGAAAGAAAAAAAGTTCATACGGCAAATGACAACAGTACAACAGCACACACACCTTTACAGTGATACACTTGTTTTACACGTTTATGTGTCTGTTAAGTTGTTTATAACTGTAATGTTGAGGCTCTGTGTGAGTCGTTGCTCTTGTAGGCGAGAGGTGCCTTGATGCACAGATAAGTTTAACATTCGTAATGACTGAAATTTGAGATAGAAAAAGCTTGGCTGTTTGCGTAATGACCATCCCTTCATCAGTACTGAAAGACATTGTCACACGATGATCAAGACATATAAACCAAACTCTATTTGATGTCAACGTCGTCACCAGCCGATGCATACTTGTCCCGGTCATTTTCTGTAAATTACACTGACTCAGACAAAAATAGACATGTCACAACGTTAAAGATCGAAAATGAATGATGTCATTGGAACATTCCCCCATTAATGCACCTGGGGAATCTGTCAGCGTGACACCGTGGTGAAATATGTTGTTCTTGACATCAGTAGTCACCAACACGCTCGGCTTTTTCTCAGCGTTGTCACGGGTCTGACATCTTCAGGCATGTGGTTCCACCATGCACTGGTTGAAGAACAAAAGTCTCCCGTCAGATGGCAACAGAAACGAGTCTGACGCCGTTCACAAAGCCATCATTCAACTGCGTGTGGCTTTGCATAGGACGCGGTGGCTTTTTGTGGTTTCTGACACCATTTGTCGAAACAGTTGTTGCGTAACACTCTCTGTCACCAGCCACACCTTTCCACGCCTCCAAACAAGTGGTTGCTGAAACCGAGCCAGGCTCACAGCTATAAGAGTTGCCAGCGACAATGGACTGAGTTATCAGGTATCTGACTTCACAGAAACATGTTGTGGACAACGCTCGCGCTTCTTATCGGATTGCTGACACTTGTCCTCCACTTCTATGGTCGCAAGAGGTAAACCTTTTCATTTATTTTATGTTTATGTAAAGTGTAATCAGATGTAAATTTAACTAGGAGTGTGAGTCTGAAACAAGGGTACTATTTGCAAATGTAGAAAAGCATCACGGTTAAATCTCATCTTGATGTACTACTTGGATGTACGACTCATCTGCTTGCCGGTGGTTCATCCTGTAGCCAACAGGCTGCACGGCTCTGTAATGTCACGTTCACTCCAGTTCAGTTCAGTTCAGACAACTTCATTGTCCAAACCCATCAGGTGAGAATCGTGAATGTACATTAGATAAGCAAGTCATCAAGCTTCCTTGTACTTGACAGACAGAAAAATGAGCCTCCTTTGGACAAAGGCTTCCTGCCCTGGCTTGGACACGCTGTGGAGTTTGGAAAAGATGCGGCAATGTTTTTGAAACGCATGAAAGAAAAACATGGAGACATCTTCACCGTGAGTCGTGATAATGATCTAAATCATTTGGCTATCAGCTGAGCAAGGAAATACTTACACACTACCTGAGTACTAACATGACCGCAGAGCAGGAAACAAAATCCAAACAATGTTTGCCTTTCACACATTTCCGTAATGGAATACACAAGAGGTATTAATAAACTATGAGCCAATAAAACCCACAGACAGAATCCAGTTGAAATCTCTTGACTCTCTCGATGATAATATTCTCACAGGTGCTTGTGGCGGGGAACTATGTGACGGTTGTGTTAGATCCAAACGCCTTCGACGGTGTGGTGAACGACACGGTCTGTTTGGACTTCACCCACATCAGAAACCAGCTCGTACAGAAGGTGTTCGGTCTGCAGCTGCCAGGTGCCCAGCCGACGTCAGAGCGACAATGGATGGAGGGGTAATGAATGCGTTTTCCCGACGTGCGCATCATGGACCGCCAAATGATATGTTGTGGATCTCAGTGTCATCTCTAATTTGCAACCCTTCAGGCATTTCCAGGGCCTCAGTCTCTTCCGAATCAGCACGGCGATGAAGACTCATCTCCACAGTCTGCTGCTAAGTAACAACGAAGACTGCAGCTCCCCGGAGTGGAGACAAGGTGGCCTGTTCGACCTCTGCTACAGCCTTCTTTTCAGGTAACGCACAGCTTTCCAGGCCTGAAGTGAAAAGCTGTCATGTCAAGATAGATCCCACGAGATCACCCCCCCCCCCCCCCCCCCCCCCCCCATTGTTCATACTTTAAAGATGAATATGAAAGTCAGCGTCACTGTCGTTCTCAGAGCTGGATATCTCACATTGTTTGAGAGTCGGGACGACCCGGCTACAGTTTACAGGGAATTCCGGAAGTTCGATGGTCTTCTCACTAAACTCGCTCGCTGCACACTCAACCGTGGTAAGATGATCCCAGCCACAGTTTTATTTATTTGTTTTTAATGATCACTTCAAAGTTATAGCCGTGAAAGACAGTGTTGTAATTGTGTGTGCACTCCACCAGAGGAAAAGAAAACAGTAAGGTCATGCCAGGAGCGTCTGTGGAAGCTGTTATCCCCCGGCTGGCTGAGCCAGGAGTCAGATTCCTGGCAACAGAGCTACTATCGCTTTCTGCAGGAGGAAGGGATAGATGAAGAAATGCAGAATAGAGCGCTTCTTTTACAGCTGTGGACCACACAGGTGAGAACTGCTTGATGATATCCTACAGTGTGTCTGTGTCTGGCATGCACTCACACACACACACACACACACACACACACACACACACACACACACACACACACACACACACACACACACACACACACACACACAGACACGAGCCAAACAATGGTGCACATGCATGATATAAACTCTCCACACCCAGGATGAATGTTGGAATTCCTCTCTGTGGTGTGCAACCTACCAACTATGCAAAGGTGAGAGAGTCAGTGAATGTCTCACAGACACCAGTTACTCAGAGCTGCTTGCCTCAACCTGTAGCGAAGGGAAGAACTTTTTTTTTTTTAATAACGCAAATCCAGCGTCACCTTTGCTTCACTTGGCGTCTGGTAATTGTTCTTGTAAACAGTGTGGGGGTGTGAGTCAGTTGAAGTTACTTCCTCTTTTCCAAACAAACAGTTTCTTTTCACTCACCAGGAGTTCTGCCGTGAGTCAAGTCTTCTTTGCTGGCAACACCTCCCAGTCCTCTTCACATTGGACATTGCCCATGAACTGTTGCTCACACGTTAGTCTTGCTGGTTCCAGTGGGCTACAGTATAAATTTTTTTTTTTTTTTTTTTTGACTCCTCCAGAAACACACAATCTCCACTCACCAGTCCAGACAGGTACAGGCCACAATGTGGCTGTTGTGGCTAGATGTCTCCAGGTGGGGGCAGTAGTGAGCTACATGTTGTAATTGCAGTTCCTCTATAGCTTCAGTTTAATGATGGTTCACTTGTGTATGGCATTCAGGCAAGAAGAGGCAGTGGCGAGACCACCCACTGCTCCCTCTTACAGCAGCTTGCTTTGGGAGGACCGCCAGTCTTCCAGCATGTTTCCTTGTTTTGTGTGTTATTATGTCTGTGGGGATACGGGAGCACATAGTCTCCGTGCTGAATGGAAAGTGGAGCACCACTGCAGAGAATAGAGGGATTAGATGTGAGACTAGTCAGAAGTACTGCAGTGCATGTGTGGCTAGTCGCTCGTAGATTTGCGTCTTTCACAAGAAAGCGTCACTCAAGGATTTCTGAACGTCATCGCGGGTCCTTGTTGAGCTGGAAGTTGCACTTCTCTCTTAGTCATCAAGCAAATTAAATGCTACTGGCTGAAATATACAGACAGAGATTCATGTTTCCATCTTCTATACCGCTTTATCTTGCTCAGGGCGTCGCAGCCCAGCTTACTGTGGGTTAGGGTCATCGGGCTCACGTTCACACCTCGGGTCACCAGTTAAACATCACAGGCAGGTTTTTGGACTGCGGGAGGAAACCGGAGTATTTGGAGGAAGTCCACACACACACATAAACACACTGGTAGAAAATGATTAGGCCTGGCTGGTATTTGAACTCAGACCTTCTCACTGTGAGGTGAGAGCGTAACCCCTCCTCCACCCTGCGGCCCAGAGTGAAATCGTTTTATTTTTTAATTATCATTTTATTATTTACCTTGAGAGGTGATTGTGATTTCACGCACACGCCAGTTCCTATAAAGGACAGTGCTCCACCTCTACTGAGTACATCTTACGCTATACTTTCTTGGTCAAGAACAATACAAATATGAAATTGGTACAAATGGAAATCAAACCACCAACCATGCAATCGGAGGACGATTGACAATGAACAATTAAACAGACTTAAGCATTCACTCTGAGGATTTTTTCCCCCCCTGCTGCTTTTCAATTGTAATATAATTGAATTAGAATGAATAGGAACCATGTATTCAGAGAAACGGAAAAGCAAGTGTGAATTGGTTTATTTTATCCACCTCTCTCAGCAAACCTTATTCTTTAAGAATCCCCGTGCTGCTGCTGGGGAAGCTGGACTCCAGCCATTGCCCGAAGCATTAGATCAGTTAGATCTGGGCATGTGAGGACCTAAGATGGCAGAGAGACGATGTGATGCACATTTAGTTGGTTTTGGTCATTTACCCTGGCTGCCACTGGAGAGGTGACCTGAGAGGTGAAAAGAACAGCTCCCTTAACCCACAGCAATTACTGTCTGACAGGCTCAGGTGCCTCTCGCAGCGAGGCTGACAGTAGTGTCTGCAGAGCGGATACAGATTTACCTCCTCTTCTTTATATCAGTCATTTTACAGACAGCAGAAGCTCACGTACAATATTATGTGCAATGTCCCAGAAGGTGAATAAATAATCAGAGGTATCTCGTGTATTCTGTGTCTACATGAACAAAATGTGCTCTAAATCTTTTTTTACCTGAAGCTTATAAAAAAAAAAGACTTATGTGTGTGTGTTGGGTGTTTTTCTTTTCAGTGCAACATCGGACCTGCTGCCTTTTGGCTCCTCGGCTTCCTCCTCACTCACCCCGAGGCCATGAAAGCGGTTAAGTCAGAGATCAGAGGCCTTTCCCCTCTCCAGGTTACTTCCCTACAGCAGCCCTCCATCAGCCTGCTGGAAGCACACTGCACACCTGTGCTCGGTGAGGAACAGCTGCAGACAGACTTCTCGGTTATTCACTTGAGCACTCCCACCCAGGGATTTAGTCCTTCGTGTCCTTCAGATCAAAACAAAAGGGGAAATTTGACTAAGTTTGAAATGAGAGCAGGGTCCAGATATTGACAGTGTTTGACCTTTGAAACGACTGGATTAAGCCGCTGGGTTTTGGTTCCCACACATTTTGTATTGTCGCAAATATTTGTACCTCTCCAAATTACGCCGGAGGTCAACTGTTGATTTAACGCGCGACGACGCCGCTCTGACATCCCGCGCTCCGCTGTCCTCTCCGTTCTGCAGACGGCGTACTGAGCGAGACCCTGCGGCTCACCGCCGCAGTGATGATCCGTAGAGAAGTGGTGCAGGACAAGATGCTGCACATGTCCGACGGACAGGAGCACCGCCTCAGACGGGGGGACAGAGTGTGTCTGTTCCCCCTCCTCAGCCCTCAAATGGACCCACAGATATACCAGGAGCCACAGGTGCTCAGCCAGTGCAGTTCTCTGTTTTTTTTTGTTTTTTTTCTATTCACACATTTAATGTGTGATGTGTGACAAACCAGTGACTTTCAACCTTTTAGACTCATAAACCTCTGAGGAGAATCAAGTTGGTGATTTCAAAACTTCGGCTGTTGGCCTGCTTATTCCCACAACAACAATAACATAATAACTTGCCAATAATATAATAGAGAGAGCATTGCATAGTATGTCTCTATATTCATATATACACCACTATACTTATATTAGTACACTATATTTTTGGATAAGCAAATTACACAAAACCTGCAAAAACCACTTTTATTTCCAACAATTGCTGCCATATTTACTTTTTTAATGCATTAGAACATCATTGGCTGCAGTTATTACATTGAAAAATGTTAAATATATTATTACACAAATGGCAAGTTGTTACATTACTGGCTTAATTACAATGAATGAGGCCAACGTTATTACAATATTGGCAGGCATTACATTACTGGTTGTTACAAGGTGTTCATAAGCAGGCAGGGCCAAGCAGTGTGATCTAAATCACTGACAGGATGCATTTTCTGGGATAAGCTGGTGAATGCCCACAAAATTAAATGGCCAAAGGGGACCTGCGAGACACTGCAACCATTTTTCACTGTCTAGTCTGTTTATTTGTCCTCAGCACTTTAAAGTAGCATCTAAACAAGACCTGCGAGGCGACATACAATCACACAGGCATAACCCGATATTGTAATACACACTCTTAACTCCAGTCGTCTCTTTCTGGCAGATTTTCAAGTATAATCGCTTCCTAAATGAAGATATGACAGCGAAGGATCATTTCTACAAGAATGGAAAAAAACTGAAGTACTACACCATGCCTTGGGGCGCGGGGAGAAACAGCTGCGTCGGGAAAGAGTTTGCTGTTAAGGCCATTAAACAGTGAGTGTGAAGCATACTTATTTCTGTTTTTTTTTTTTTTTTTTACATTTCTTCATATGATTAACCTCGAGTTTAGAATTGATGCATTCATGATGAAAGCCTTTCCTGCAATTTCATTGCGATTACCAGATCAGACCAACAAAATACATCTTCACTTAATATCCTCCCTTTTTATCATTTCAGTCCCGCTTTCATGTTCTCTATCATCATTAACAAGACGTAATATAGTAATCGCTTGTGCTGAACTGCATGAAAGAGAATAAGGGTAACAGAGGACAGCTGCTTGTGGGAGCTTGTGTTTTATGTGTCAGACTTCATATCCAGGCAGAAAGGTTAAAGGATAGTCGATTTAATTGTCATCTCACAATAAAGGGAGAGCCAGTTGAGGCTAATATGTAAACACAGTGAGTTTGGATTTATTGTTTCGTGTTTGTCACGGTGATAAACAAGCTTTGCTTTGTGTTTAGATTTGTGTTCTTGCTCCTGACACATCTCGATCTGGAGATGTGCGACCCCGAGGCCAAACTACCGCCGTTTAACTCCAGCCGCTACGGCTTCGGGATACTTCAGCCAGACGGAGATCTTCAGGTCCGATACAGATTGAGGACGACGCAGCATGAAATGTGACTCCATAAATCACCATGGAAAAACCACGGGACTCCTCTCTTAGAGACGTTGTAGCACTATTTATTCTCTGTAATATTTAACCAGTTTGTCAATAAACCAGAGTAACATTGTTGTTTGTAAAAAAAAAAAAAACAACAACTATTCCTGCCTTTGACAGAATATGTGAAGAACTGTGAAGAAAATCACATCTTGTGGCAAAACAGTGGAAAACTGGACTCTTTGTCAAAAAGAGGAAGATATGAAGGTTGTACATTCATATTTGTGTGAAAAATCACACTGAAACGCTGTAAGAATCTGTGAACAATTGCAAATACGTCTTTGTTATGTGTGCAGCGGATGTTTGAGTTTCCACTTCATACTCCAGAAAATTGAGTCGGACCAGAAGTGGCACCCAGACTCTTTGTAATGTCACAAATCGTGCTTGTAAAGAGCCGCCGTTTAAAATGAGATTCTTATTGAGCACGTTCAGAGTTTCTCCTTTCTGACAGATTCAAGTGAAAACAGGCTTCGGATTTTAATCTCCATACATAAATCATTCTGCAGAGTGAAGCTCAGTCATTCAGATGGAAGAATGAGAGCAAAAAGACATTTGAGAGACGGCTGGGACTTTAAAGATTGAAGTTGCGGTGACCCCCTCTACGCAAAGAGCAAGTTGTACTTCTGCAGATTGTCACTGACAGCGGCCATTTTTCTGCAGAAGATTAAACCTGGTTTGAGTTCAGTTGAGGGATTATAATATGTGATTTCAGGTTGTCCTTGAGCATGCATGTGTTGCTTTGGGTTTTTTTCCATCTGTGTATTCAAGTTTCATCCCACAATGCAAAACACATTCACCTGAAGTTAACCGGTCGCTCTAAACACTGCTGTCAATGTGACTGTTTGAAAATCCCTCTGTTAGTCGCATGGAATCGACTTCAAGCCACCATTACAGCAATTTAGATGAAAAGTTGCACTCAAATGCAACACACTTAACTACAACACTTTAATTGTAATTGATTACAAGCAAAAGTTCTTGTCAAGCATCGCTCATTGTGTCTGAGCAGAGGCAAAAAATCCCCCAAAAACAAATGCAAAGAAAGCACAACCAACTCCAACAAGCCAACAAACACAGACGACTTGGAAAACAAGACACACAAGAAAAGCCCCAGTATATAGCAAAGCCACCAGGTGAAGGCAATCACACACTCAGACACAGGTGAAACACATCAGGGGAGGGAACAGCAATCAGACAGGAGGAGGGAAGTCAAGGAGCCTGAATCTCTGAGTCAGTCTCAAAATAACACCTGAAACTCAACATGAACAAAGATAGTTCTGTTGAAAAATTCCTGAAGTTAAAAAAAAAAAGTGCAACATTCTCAAATGCAACTCAAAGCATCAATTTGTTTTCACTGCATTTGCCTGCATTGCCGATATCAGTCAATCAATTCATTTTATCTCTATGAAACTTTATATTGCAAGTAGAATTCTCAGTCAAACAACACTATGGGATGTTTACTATGAGAAATAAAGGGAAATACAAACAGTGCTTCTCCCTCACAAAAGAGTAAACATGTTGGTCATTCAACAGGTTTGATTATTAATTCAGTATATGGGCTTGTACTTTAAAAAGTAGAACACAAAAGTACATTGTGTTGCGTAAGACCAGAAACTTTTTTTTACACTGCACAAAATGTGCATAAAATCCATAAATGTTGGTTGCTATTATAGATTACAAATGTAACTGGAAACAACACTAACTGTATTAAAATGTCTAAGTTTGTTGCGAAAAATCCAAGAAAACAAGACTGCATGTTGTTTACATATATTTAAATATGTCAAGGCGAAGGGTTCCACTTTCAAAACCTTGACTAATTTGATGCTTCTCGAAGAAAACAAAGTAATACAAATACAATTATCAACTCCAATAATTAAAGATGAACCAACCTTTGCGTGGAGATCCACTGGATCTATTAGGGAATTTCAGTTTTTGCATCATTAGTCAGTGACGCAAGTATTTTATTAGATAAACTATCTTCCACAATGGTCATTCTTACATGAGAGATTCATCTAAACAGCTGAGGTATGTCTGTAAGTTGGTAATTGTTGTTCAACAGTTTAAATGGTTTTGAAAGTATAAGGAAGAATAAACACTTTGCAATGTCGATGATTTAAAAAAAAATAAGACTAAAGCTGTTTCCCTGGTCTGTACCTTGGTCAGTTGTCCAATTAGCTGAGACAAGCTATATTGTTGATATCTGTGCAGATGAATGAAATAAACTGAGCTCCATGGTGCAAGCTGTACTTAAAGGCGCAGAGAAATTACATACTTGACAAGAAAATAGTGGCAAAAACCAAAACCCATAAATACAACTTCATTATAATAATTCGAGTATTTGAAATGAGGAGGTTTGGAGGTTTCTTTTTGGGGGTGGATAATAGTGTACAGATTATATATATATATATATATATTGCACATAATGTGCAAATATTTCAATTCCACACCTTTGCTATTCACAGATCCTCATTGATGCCCTCCATGCTGTCGCCTCCAGACCACATGGTGTGATATTGTGATGCATGGATCTTTAAGAGAGGATCTGTGTCTTTCCTCCCAGATTGCAGCTCGACCTGCAGGCGCTGCGCTGCGCTGCGCTTCGTGTTGCGCGTTCAGTCGCTGCGTCGGGGACGCGGAGCTGAAACGGTTAAGCAGATGTGGAAAGGGAGCTCGGCGCTGCCATGGATCCACCTTCGCGGAGACGCTGCGCCTCCTCGCGCCGCACAGCTGACTGGGAACACAGGTAGTCTGTCCGCACCGGGCTAGTCGGCGTGTACTTGTTGATCCGCGCAGGGCTGCGACATGCGGGGCAGGAAACCGGCGGGCGGCGACTGCAGATCGAGCTGAAGATCATCTCTGCCATGTCGGAGACAGAGGAGGGGGAAATGGATTGGGTTAGACCCTGGTAATAATAAACCAATAACGGCGCCTCCTTGTTTTTGGTTTTTCTTTTGTTGTTTTTTTTTTTTGTTTGTTCTTTTTGTATCTTCTTCTTTTTCTTTCCAATACCCCTGCTTGGTTTGCGTTTGCGGATTGATCGTTCATGGAGCTCTACGTGCTGCTCTGACTGAGTGCAGGATGACAACAACTCACCACGGTATTTCTTTAAGCTCGTCCCTTTCTCCTCATGCAACTTATCAATTGTGATTGCTCACTGCATTCGAGCTGCACCAATATGGAGCATGCAGTGTTTGAGGGAGAGAGCGAGAGAGAGAGAGAAAAAACATGCTTTAATGATGGAGGATTTGCATTCTGTCCATTTCACTTGTAGGTGATGAAGCATCGCAGCTTATTGCAGTTTTCATTGTGTGTGCGCAGCAGAATGGCACAGTGTGCGCACAAGAGGGAGTGATTATTTGTTTTGTGGTTTGTTTATTGTTGGATCAAACAGGAGGGTGGAGACCTCTTCAAATTACCATTTTATCCCCCCCTATTTTTCCCGCAGTCTGTTACAGCATGTCCACACGCCGTCATGACAACGTCGCACCCCAACCTCCAAAATGTATTATTGATAATCATCATAATAATAATGATGCATTTTGTGTGGATTTAATTTTAACACTGTGAACGTACTGCAATGCGTGTTGACTTGTCCTTCGGGCTTGATTGTTTGTTGTGAAGTATTAGAAACTTTGTGTGACAGTGATGAATGGCCACATCTGCAGGCCCGAGGCTCCCACGCGCCCATCACGGAGGCATAAACACGGCGGAGTGCGTGAGGCGTGCACCGCGTGCACGTTCGCAAATGCCTCGGAAAACGCTGGAGCTCGTTGTCGGGGAGGAGACGCAGAGCTCGTCTGGGCTGAATCTCCACGTCCGTCAGTCTGTCAGTCTGTCTGTCAGTCAGTCAGTCAGTCAGTCAGTCAGTCAGTCAGCCTGCTGCTTCCCGGTGTTTCAGCACCGTCGGTCTGGACAGCGCTCACTCACCACACTCTGTGTGTGTGTGTGTGTGTGTGTGTGTGTGTGTGTGTGTGTGTGTGTGTGTGTGTGTGTGTGTGTGTGTGTGTGTGTGTGTGTGTGTGTGTGTGTGTGTGTGTGTGTGTGTGTGTGTGTGTGTGTGTGTGTGTGTGTGTGTGTGTGTGTGTGTGTGTGTGTGTGTGTTGCTGAGCAGAGATCAACCCAAATCCAGGAGATTCTTGCAACAAACAAATCAATGATAATCAACAGATCCTGAAGTCAGTTTTCACGTTTACATCCATGAAATGGAACTTGAAGTTGGTAAACTTGTGTTCAACTAGCATTTGTTTTTTTTTCCTTCTTCTCCCCCCCAAATATGAAACAAGAAGAGGATATGTCACTATTTGCCAATTTTTCTGGATGTTTTCACTATTTACCCCATGAATGGAAATGCATGACTCCACACACAGGCTGTAGGCATGAGTCATCCCAACAACCACATCTGAGGGTGTGTTTACTTTTGGATGAGGAAACACAAATGTACGAAGACAATGATACTGCCGACTCTATTATAAGTAAATTCATGTTGAAATATTATTGGATGCACCTTATTTATCCCGAAATATTACTGTCCTGGAGCCAAGCATGTGATTATCTCTGGTTGTTTTGATCCTGTGCTGGATGTCAGCCTGAGTGGGCAGTTTTTGTAAATTGTGGGGAACATTATTTAATCAAGTCTCTCTCGGTCCCTGGTTTAGATTATGGTAATACAACAACAAGCCAGGCTCCTGTTTCTTCCCATGTTATCATGGGTGAGTCATCCTGGTGACCCGCATCTGTTTCACCAAGAATACGATTACTGTTGATTCAGGAAAGAGTAAAAACCCCCAAAAAAGAAGAAGTCAAACAGAGTCATGCTGATAATAACAAGGATAATCGGCAATATTTCAAAAAGAAATGGTGCTTTTAAGCCACAATTTTCTACCTTTGTTCTTTGAGCAGTTCAACCGGCTGAAAGTCAAAGAGGTCTGAAGTTGGACCAGCTTTTCACAGGGAGCAGGTGAAAATCAAGAATACGTTCATGTGACAGAAATAAAATGGTCTTGTGAGCTGACAGGTTTCTCTGAGGGACCCCGTGGAGCCTTAAACCCGCTGCTCCGGGGCCAAAGCCACAGGCCTTTTGATGTTTCACAAGAGTCTGATGATTCATTGTGCTCTGGAATTCCAATTGATTCTTGTAATACTAATAATTTCTTCTTCTTTTTTTTTTTTTTTTTTTGTTTTCATTCATGATTTCTTTAGACACCATTATGAATGAAAAGAAGATCGACTCCAATCCGTAACCCTGGCTGTTTACATACTCCCTCAACCTAAAGTCATCATGGAGAAATCCTTGGCAGAGCTAAACAAGGCGGGCTCCCGCTCGACGTCGTCGCTGCCTCCGGAGCCGGTGGACATCATCCGGAGCAAGTCCTGCTTCCGCAGAGTCAGGCTGAACGTCGGCGGCCTCCCACACGAGGTCCTCTGGCGAACGTTAGATAGGCTACCGCGAACGCGTTTGGGGAAGTTGAGAGATTGCAACTCCCACGAATCTCTGATGGAAGTGTGCGACGACTACAGTCTCGAGGAGAACGAGTACTTTTTCGACCGGCACCCGGGGGCGTTCACGTCCATCCTGAACTTCTACCGCACGGGCAAGCTCCACATGATGGAGGAGATGTGCGCCCTGTCGTTCAGCCAGGAGCTCGACTACTGGGGCATCGACGAGATCTACCTGGAGTCGTGTTGCCAGGCGAGGTACCACCAGAAGAAGGAGCAAATGAACGAGGAGCTCAAACGGGAAGCGGACAACATGAAAGACCGGGAGGGAGAGGAATTCGACAACACCTGCTGTGCTGAGAAACGGAAGAAACTGTGGGACCTTCTGGAAAAGCCCAGCTCATCCGTGGCAGCAAAGGTACAAAACAAAACACAAGATTATTAGTGTAAAAGCTGAGTGTGTGATTGACCGGAGTGTGATGATGAAAAAAGCACATCTAAACTTTATTTTTTATGAATACTATTGTTTTCTTGTCCAAATGGCCTCCATTTGATTTGATGGCTTAAACCGGATCCTGCTGGGAAGTCATGATGACTTTAATATTCAAGAGCAACATAAAAACACTGACATCTGCATATAATTCCATTAAGAAAATACAAGATGAAACTTTTTTTTATATCTAAGGGTAGTTTTTTTGAAAATCTTAATGCAAAAGCAATTAAAATGGGGGGAAAAACAGCTGCAGTTGTACTATACATACATCTATTCACATTATAACTATCAATTTTTAAACATGAACACTGGTTGAGTACTGTAGGCTTTACACCTGCTCAGATAACATAATCTGATGCTCGACTCAGCTAAGAAATATATATATATTACTTTAAAATATGTGAATCATTCAGCTTTAACTGCATTAAAAAGATGTTGCTACAGAAATCAGGGTCTCTGACTTCAAGAAATATGGCTTCCACAGTAATGATTTACTTGGCTTTACTAGTGTTTGAGGCAAAAAGATTGATGTTGTGATTCCTGTGGCTTTTTAAGGACAGAATTATTAATGCTCACCTGGGGATTTTTATTATATATATATATATATATTTATTTATTTATTTTTTGCTTTTAAGGGGACTTGAATGGAGCATAAACACAACATGAAATAGACACATACGTGCACTGCAGAGGAATCTCAGTCGTTTGATGTGACCTGTGGTTCCCGTGCAGATCACCACAGTCTGAATGTGACTGAGTGGCTGTCGAGAGTCAAAGAGGTGAAGATTACTTCCATTTCGTGTCGAGACAGAAACGGCAAAAGTTGAGATTGTCTGTTCAACCAAGTGGAATCATATCCACGGCTATGTAAAGAGGATTAATCAGGAGATTTCAGGGTGGTGTGTTTGCAGTTTTTCCTCTTGTTGTGATTGTTCTAGAATTGAGACACAAACAGAGGAGTGGAAATTAAAGCGAATGCCTGTGGATGTTATTGTTAGTGTGGGACGTGTGCGCAATTATCGGCTGCTGTTGTTATTTGAGACTGAGGAGAAAAACGTCTTTCTAGTCAGACGGGTATGGTTGCAGTGTTGCAGTGTAAACGGCTGTTCTAAATCATTGCGGTAGCCCCATCTCCTAAACAATGCAGAAGATCACATTATCTCTCTTCCTATTTTTTAAAGTACTCCCATTACCAAGTGTGCCACTGATGATCCCTCATTAGCATATCATTACTTTTGAAAAACATTGCTCATTGTAAGTTCCAGCAAAAGGGGATATCCCACACAAAAGAACAGACCTCCAAACACATTCAAGTACAGAGATTTAAATGCACATAAACAGGTTGACCGTGCCTCAATGTACAAATAAAACAACATCCATAGCTCTTAATATGACATGTCGATCTTGATATTGAGGCAATTTCTTCATCCTCTGCATTTGTATGCTTGTGACAACCTCACCCAGCATCATCCTCACCCAAATTGGATTTGAGATGTTTTGCAAGAGGCTGGGCTATTGAATTACATCTTCATGCACATGAACAAGAAATCAGAAGTGATCTGGGATCATTTGAATCATTCAGAATGACATGTCGTCGTTGACGACATGTTTTTATTTTACATATTTGGCTGTAGAAGTGTTAACCGAAAGGAAAGAAGAGGCCCGGCGACAGAATATTAAGTTGAGCTCGTTATGACGGGGGTTATTTATTCCAGCACCTGCTAGAATTTAAAGCCCGCGTGGTTACGTGTTATTATTCTGCAATGTCTGGTTGAATGAGCACAAAAGCCCCGCATTTTATTTGGGGCGGCAATGTGTTGAATAATTGCATGCCTCACTCCGGTGCACATTATTCCCTTATCTGAAGGCAACATCTGCTCAATTCTGTCAGCTCTGTTCACCTTTTAGTTGTTGCAAAAGACATGTTTGGCCCTCAGCAGCGCTTTCAGACAGCCACACCTGTGATTGCAGCCGGGGAGACCGCCGCAGCGCCACGGCGCCGAGCGCCGACAGCCTTTGATCGCACTCTTCCACGTTCCGGATCGGGCGGATCAAAGACGGGGCCGCCGCCTCTTTTTCCGGCACCTTCTTGAAGAAACGGCGCGCCGCCGTCCCGCTTGGCTCTCGTTGTATGGGAAATGGAAATGAAACTATTAGCAATTTGTGCCGGCCGACGCTTTTTCAAGTGTAGGATTTGTAAGAACTGCCGGCGTTAACCCACAAAACAGACTGAGATAAGTGCCTGCGAGTCTGTCAGCGAAGACGCCGCCTTCATGGGAATCAAAGAGATGCAAAAATCAATGTTTATTGTGTTAGAGCAGAGAAAGTGCTGTAGCTTACAAAGGAGATGACCACTCAGAGCTGACCATATGTTGCCGTCCGCATTATTGCGCCCTGATATACTGCATGTATTTTATGGATTATCAGTGTTTTTGAAGAGCTCAACCACGACTGTGTCTTCACAGTGCTTTGGAAATTGCTGATAATTCACTCGTGAGTATTTCAGCAGTGCTTTCCTGTGCTGTTGACTCACGTCCATCGTCTCTTGGTTTGGTTTCGTTGAAAAAAAACAAAAAACAAAAAACCCCACTATACCAGAGCACAGTGTTCCAGACAAAAAAGAGCAACTTCAACATAGCTAGAAGCAGAGTTGATCAATTCCTAATTAGCTTAAAAGGGCAATACGAAACCACAGACCGAGCTACTAAAGGCACTGATAGCGGCTGATGTATTGTCTTAGGTATTTTTCAATCGGCTGGAACAAAGTGTGGGCTTGTTGAGCAACCACAGACTGCCCCGGCGTTCGCTCATCAACCCGGCTCTCCGATCAAGGGTCACGGAGGGAAATGTATGTGCAACAGACTATAAACGGAGCGTGAATGGAAGGGTTGTGCACAATACAAATGGTTACCAAGCAACAAAAGTACAATTTTACCATCATTGAAGGAGTGAGTATTGAACATTAGAGTAGATCTATTTGTGTTCCTCTCACTCTCAGTGTGTGTGTGTGTGTGCAGCTGCACTTCCTTTACTTACTGTGTTTTATTATCTTCACAAAGCAGCACAAGAAGGTGAGTAGCGGCTGCAATATTTGTAAAGACGTGCAGGAAGAAAAAAAAAAAGCAAGTGTGGCTGCCTCTGGTCTCGCTGCCCTGCTGTCCTTCCTGTCTTTCTTTCCCCTCTTTGGCTTCATATCTCTACTTCCTTCCTCCCTTCTTCGAGGCTCCTCCGCTATACCTCCGACTAAATGTCAGGGAAATGTCACATTAATTATTCTCCGGGAGACTCTGGGCCCAATTTGAAGCTTCCCCTCTCCGTGTTTACATTCTTTGTGAGCCACATCATTGTCTGCCTCTCGCGCAAATCAGATTTGAGCCACCATAAAATAAGATTGTGTCTGACCGCCGGCGAAGCCGAGGCTAACAGCCCGATTGGCACCCAGAAGAATCTTTTCCACCTGCTGAAGGACTGATGCAATTTAGATGGATTCGGTCATTATTAACATCAAAAGCAATACTGGTCACCAGAGTAGAATGCTTCAAGCTGTTTTTGTTTTTTTTAATCTATATATACATCTTGCACAACTGTAAATAAGTATGTACGTTTTCACAAACGTGATTTCTTCCTTCATCCATCCAAACATGGAAAATTCTATATTTCTCTTCTGTTACCAGGTATTGAACATGAGATATCAGGCAAACAATTCAAATTATACTGGTCACTTCAGTCCCAAACATGCAAACTTCATACAGAAAAAAACTGTCTCGCTATAAGGGGACAGTAGTTTACTGCTACACTATTAATGTTCATTATGTTGAAGAATTGAAATGTCTGCCACAGTTTCTACTTGAATAACACAATAACTGACCTTGTATTTCAGAGGGTAAGATAGCTGAATTTTCCTTTTAAAACTACAATAGTAGTCCTTGTTGTAGTTGCTTTTCCTCGAGCTGTAGCTCAATTTATGTACATGCGGGATACGGTAAATAATTACATTCAGCATAGCACCATCGGTGTGTGTGAATGGGTGAATATAACTAACAAAGTAAGTTGCTGTTCGAAAAAGTTACAGAATAGATCCTGTGATATTGTGAGATTAGATTTTTTTTTTTTTCAAATGTGACCTGAATTTGCATGAACCTCGCAGGTGCCCCTCCTATAGGGTATTCCTACAGTCCTCGTCTATTTTTAGTCTCTGGCAGGTTGGATGGCCTCATTCGGGAAGGACACACAGGTTGAGCCTGGCCTTTGTGTCCATTTTGAAAGCCATGAATAGTTTCTTTTTTCCAACTCAAAAGCCAGTAGAGCATTAAGATAAGCCCTGTCAAAACTGCTGATAACCTTTTTAGAACAGCCGGTCCGAGGCGACCGGTGACAGCTTCGGCTTTTTATGAATGTCCCTTGTGCAATTTTGTAATACCGCCAGAAATTAGAAAAAGAAAAAAAAGGTGTCCACTTCTGCCCTTTAGGGAACAGTCTATTCAAATGTACCATCTACAGCAAAGCATCTACTAGCAAGCTATATGCAATAATAGTCAATCACACAAAGTACATCAAATAAAGTTTCAAATTTTGGTTAGTAATGGTTTAAGCTGTTTTATATTTTACACTCATAAAAAATGTTCAATTCTAATCTAATTGCCGAATAAATTCTTGAATGTTGACGGCAACATACCCGCTCTCTTATTTTTCAGTGTAGCGACACAACCCATTGCTTTCGTCAGCTACTAAATGCTGCCTGTCCCCTGATTTCCTGAAGTTTGATGCTAATGAATTATTTCCACTGCGAGCTGGCCGGCCTGTCATAAACAATTAAAGCAAGCAGCGGAAACCTCGGGGTTACTTTTGATTCAAATGATCATTTTTAGGGATGAAGTGAGGAAAATTGGCCCTTGCGTGTTAGTCGGCATTAAACTGTGGCCCCTCAAGTTTCTTTGCATTTTGTTTGTTCAAGTAGAGTCAAATTAGAGGGTAAAAACAGATTTTCTTTTTAAATGTTTGGCTCCTGTGAAAAGCTCAGAGGGTGAAAAAGAAATCTGGATGATATTTGAATTTTGTTTTTTATAACAATGTGTGACTGATGCAAATTTCCTTGACTTTTTCCATTTCAGCAGCTCCATGTTACCTTCCATCGATCCATCTTTTCATGTTTCTTTATTTAACTTAGGGTGATTTTAAGTTCTAATGTGAACTGAAATGGCGAACTACTGCACCACCATGCAACAAAACCCATTTACCTTTTTGAAGTTTGTGCTATTCTAGAAACAAAACATTATTTGTGCAATACTTTTTCCTCATTATATCTTTCATAAATGAAAACATTTGACCAATCAATACTGATTCTGGTCAAAAACTCAGGAGGTGAAGTGAATATTCGTCAGATTGACTTCATCGCCATCAATAAGAGGCAAATGTCACTTCGTGTTAAGGACTTGTGTTTTTGTTGAGATGAAAACTAAAACAAGGCACATTAAAGCCGGGCATAAAAGACGTCGCGAATCTCTGAAGTCCTCGTAACAGTTGGAGGGCCCAGATGAATGTTTTAAACCTTTTGTTAAGACTCAGTGGAGACGCTGCGAGTGCATCTGCTCCGGGAGTTTGTGTTGGCTGATTGTGAGCCGAATGTTTTCAGGGCGTGGGGATGAAGCAGCTGCAGGCGAATGAGAGGAGAGAGTATCGAGTGTCTCGTGTACTTCTCTCCGGCAGGAAGCTGCCTGGTGACTGTGCAATACTGGACTTGTCAATTGTGTTTGAAAACAGGATGAAGAGGAAATAGCGTATCAGGGTTTCTCGGGTTATTTGTCCATGCATTTATTTATTTATTTTATTTTGCACAAAAAACATTAGCCTTATAGGAAAGATCATTCGTACCAGATTGTAGCCGTAGCAAGTTTCCATCTGCAGTCCCAGGGCAGGCACACAACACAATAATACATATTTACAAATATGACATACGGTAAAAATGGAACCATTAAAATATAACACCTGCTTTCATAAAAATTCCTACAGATATTACAAATCTTATGGGAGACGTTATAATACACATTATAAATATAACCTACAGTAAAATCAGTAACATTATTATTAACATCAACAATAACCCTCACAGTTCAACACCTGGATTCCTAAAATTCACACGAAATACTAAAATACATTATACAACAATACAGTGGACTATTAAAATAGACCAATCCCGACACAGCTGGTTTTCTCTGATGTGATTTGTTTAGTTTTTTTTAAGGTTTTGAGGAAAAGGGTGTTCCAGACAGACGACTTCAGACTGTCCAGAAGCTGATTCCAGAGTTTGATAGCTTTAAATGAAAAGGCTGTTTGTGAGTGTTGTCTGTTGTCTGAGTTTGTAGGGATACGACCTGGGCTCTTGTGTACTCAGCAGATGAACATTCATCCTGGATGCTCCCTCTTCCGGTCACGCCGTCTCCCCCGTCGACAGCAGAGCGTCTTCCTAGATCTGCACATGCAGATAAACGTAAAACCTCAGGTGTCACTTGGTTCGCGTGTGAATTGTGGTCGTGGAGTTCGGCGTGTCGACTTTCACGACAAGGAAGCGCTCGGATGATCTCAATAAATGCTTCCGACCTTTAACCTCACTGTGAGTAAACGCTCAGGGAGAAACACACCTATATTTGCGTAGCGCGCAGCCTTTAATGCAGTGAAACCTTACCCCTGGACTTCACAAGAGATTTCATGATGGAGCTCGGTGTAAAAATAGCTCCGTGTCTCCACTTACTTGAAGTTTAACAGGCCTGTTCTTCAGCCGCTCGCACCATCAGGAGCCGACTCAGACTGAGAGTGAAAGCCCCAGGAGATGAAGTACAACTTTATATAGTTTAATAGTGTTACTTACCTTTGTGCCGTACGTGACCGCGATGCTACCAGCAAACTCTCTGAAAACTGTTTGGAAATGTTCAAGAATAATTAACAGTTGTTTATAAAGCCACGACAATGAGCTATTTTAACAAAACTTACAAAAACCATCTTTTCCTTTAAACCTTGGAAAAGAGCCACAATACTGACTATCTTTCCCATGTGTCCGAGAAAGTTTTGATCCAGCAAATTGAGCCAACTATTAGCCAGATGGATGATTTCTGTATCTACTGAGTATTTATGAAGATGATCTTTTAATGCAGCGATGGCTTCCTTCCTCATCCAGTGTCTTCAATGCCAAAGTGATCTGCATATGACGGCCAACACAAATGTGGACACGCAAGGATATATACCAAGATGAAGATGAATCTCCTCACATATGGAGACGATTTCATCAATGGTGGGAAGCAGCATGTTTAAAAAAAACAAAATAAAAAACTGCAGCCAAGTTTTTTTTTAGGTAAATATGAACACGTTTGTAGGGATATAAGTCTTGAACTCGAGGATCTTTGAGGTTACAGGTTTTCTTTGAGAAAATGCATTATAGTTAGATAAGCTATAGAATTTACATTAACATATATTCAACTTAAACATATAGCCAATGTTGTTTTTTGAAGTTTTACAGAAACCCCCCAAAAAATTAACCAAATATTGAGTTGTTTTTTTTTGTTTTTTTGATTATTTAATTAATAATAATAATCTTGTGATTAGAGTTACATTTTACAGCTTCAATCACACATAGGGGGACAGGCTCTCACACTGAAGGTGTTACTGTAAACAACAGTATGTCGGCTAATTTACCAGAGGTACACAGCATCGTAAAGCGCTTGCCTCAGCAAAATTGTAATTTTGCGCATAAACATTGGCGATCTCTGTGACCCTCGTTGATCTGGCTGAAGGAAGCCATCCACATACAAACCTGTTCATGTGGAATGATGCAGAGCTGGTAATTATAAATGACATTATGAAATCCTAATATAGAGTCCGGGGTACTCAGTAGGAAATTAGGTGATAATTGCACCCAGTCGAATGTGACAGTGACATGTTCAGCTGGGTGAGATGTACAATGCAATCACGTAGACGGTTGTGTACATCATTGTGTCTTTTCCGTGTCTTGCGGCTCGTCTGAGGAGAACGTGACGGACACAAAAGAACAGTAAAGAAGCAGTTTCAGCTGAAAGGAGAGGAAAACAAAAGCGGGTGAGAGCTTGACACATCTGACAGTTTAGTCTGAGTGTTGCTTTTATAATCACGGGAGCTGATTAACTGTATGGATTAGATTTCCGATGGAGGATAAAAGAAAGTGCAGGGTTTGTTTCCTGTTATCTCCACAGAAGTTGCCTCAAGTTATTCTGAGCTCCAGTGATTTAACGAGATGTAAAAGGGTCAACGTTGTCAAGGATCCAGGCTGCACCAAATTAATCTTCCCACAATCAACACAAAACTGTCGTGAGTTTGATGTGATCCATTTGACCTTTCATCTTTTTTTTTGTTATTAAAACAAGAAGAGAAACACAAACGTTCAAAGATCAAGGCACCAATAAGGATGTTTACTTTTCGTCAGGATAATGTAAAAATCTGTGAATTTCCGATGATCCTAGCTCAGCGTGTTGACGTGTTTTGATGTCATGACAAGTTGAAATTCAACAATCAGCTCAGGTCAAGTGACAGGACAGACGGAGAGAAAGACAATCGCATCTCGAGGCAGTACCAAATGCAGGAAATCAGCCTCAAATGCATGTTTTTGGACTGTTGGATGACTGTGTCAGGATGTGCCCCACTCACACTCAGAGAACACATGCAAACTGGACAGAAAACCCTCAAGCCCAACCCGGACTATCTCACTGTGAGGCGAGAGATTCGACGACTATGATACTATCAACACTGAGAGGCGACCCTGTGTCACAAAGATTAAAATCAAACCCTTCCAAGTTCATTCAGTGATTTAAATGTCGAGCTCTTCACAATAGTATGTTTTTAATGTGTCCAAAATGAAAGAATGTCAGTAAGTTCACCACCTCTGGCTACAAACGAGAGGCTTGAAAATAGATTAAAAAAGATCTGTAACCATTTTCTTTTCCCACCTTGACAAACTCCTTTTGTGGCTCATCAGCCGCAGAATGCCAGAGTCCTTCTTGCAACGTTAACGCCGAAAAAGCGGCTGCATCCATCTGGAGATAACCCTCGTGAAAAAGAAAATAAATCTGTTCAATTAAATTAGATAAATCGAAGATTAGGGGAAACTCGGCACTTCCTTTTCTGTTCACGACTGCAAGTGGTTTCCTTTTTTGGATTTCTTTGCTTCAAAAATACACAATGATTCGTTCAATTCTAATACTGCATTTGAATTACTGTTTTAAATTTGGATTAACACTGACTTCAACGAGTGTCAGCAAAGAATAATGTTGCACTGACAGACAAAATTGTTGGCTGTTAGAAGAATAACTGAAGGAATCACAACTTTGTGTTTTACATACTGTGAAGAAATGCGGTCAATTTAAACAGCAAAACAATGAGTCAAGTACAGATGTACACCCTTGCTTTGCCGTTATTGTCGCAGTGTGACGGGTAGATTACACAACAGGAGTAAAAGTTTGGCCTGAGAATATGATGTGATTATCTCCTTTACCTGCATCTTTGTGAAATCGAAAAAGCAGGTGGCTTCATGTTAAAAAAGAAAAAGAAAAAGGAGAGTAAGTCTGAGTATCTGGGCTGACAGCAAAGAAAGTCCCAGTAGTCAGGCCTCTATCAGACTGCATGTTCACTGCAAAACTAATACTAATTCAAATGCACATAAACAAACAAGTACATGACTGGAAGCGATTATATAACCATCCTGGCAAAGCCGATTGGCATTTGATGTGCGAAGAATATGTGATAAGATCATTGGCAATATGACCGAGGATTGAAAGATTAAACCACAGTGAAGATTACGAACGTTTTCTTCACTCGCCGTACTATAAAAATGTGCCGCTGGTTAATGATGAGCAGAAGTTTGTGGGAACGACTTTGGGGATATGAGAGGAGCTATTTTAACGTCGCGCTGCATATTTCATGTTCATCCACTGTTAATGCGCGGGGGTCCGATGCTGGGAAGGTTGAGTCGTGTTTGTGAGTATTTCACAAGTCATGTCATGCATTTTGTAGTGGATACGTCAGCATTCGTGGGGTCCTCGCTGCTTTTTAGGCTCGCGCTGCGCCGCAGCTCAACTTTCACCACTGCAGAAAGAGTTCAGTGAAGGAAGTTTGTCCATTTTGCTCTATTTACTAATGTAGAGTTGATTTTTGTGGACATGTTGTGCCTCTACTGAAATTTATTAAGTGTGTAATAAATTATGAAACGCTTGTCATAATCCCTTGAACTGATGCAAACTTAATGAGTCTGAGAGAAATATTAAAAGAAATGTGTGTTCACCGAGGATAATTGGGATGTAGAACCTGCATGGTGGTGCAGTGGTTTACACTCCTGCCTCACGGTGTCAACCGCTGGTTTGAGTCCAGCTGGTTTCCTCCAGGTACCGCTGAGTTCTCTCCCACAGTCAGAAAATACATGTTTTAGCTTCTAAATGACTTTTAGGTGCAAATATGAGTCTGTGTTTGCGCCGTGATATAATGAGATGAGTCTGATAAAGCAGTATAGAAGAACGATGGATAGATGTGAAAGAGATGCAGTTTCACTTCATGAAACTGTGGAGTAAGACATGGGAACTGGTCAGAGTTTTGCATTTTCTTTCCACTCCACAAGCTCTTCTCTTTTTCTTGCTTGTTTGTATAATTCAACGTGATATAACTGATATACTGTTTGTTCTCCATTGTCTGATGTTCCCCTCGCACAGATTTAATAAACATGACCTACAGCACACGCTGCGGTTTCTGCTTGAGCTTCGTAAAGCTCAGCTCATATTTAAGAAACAGCTCAAGTCCATTTCCTATGTGTGGGAGAAATTTCCTGTTTCCACATCATAAGTGTCAGATGCCTGGTAATTACAGAAGCTATGACTTTGGAGTTAAAAACACGTCTCCTGGTACTGTTTGGAAAAAAATGCAATCAGTGAGAAAGGCTCATGTTTAAGTCCAAAAGCTTCAGAGATTGTGTAAAATATAGATGTCGAAGAAGTTTTGGCCATTCCCAAATTGCCTGAATGAGGGACCTCATTCCTTTCCTTACATCTCCCGCCCCGGGGCTCTGCCCCTGCGACAAGCTCTTTTGTTCATTCAGTTTGGAGATGAGACGTTGCGTGAGCGCTGAGAGAAAAACAGAGCTATCGCTGTCCCTGAGAGGAGTGAAGCCTGAGGGGTAAAGACTGCGAGGGGGAGAACAACAACAAGGAACAAGAGAGATCGAGAGATGTGGAGAAGTTGAGACTGTAAACATGAAAAAGAAAATTACTGTACAAAAAGTAGGGTGAGTTTTAGCCTCTGAAATGAGAAAAAAAGGAGTGCTCTGACTCAGACGAAATATAGAATCTTATGCTTGAAAAGAGCTGAATATCAGTCGTCATTTCGCCTGTGAGGGAAAAAACAAAGAGCAGACTGTATTCTCAACGCGCCTCATTGTCATGTTCCGCATTTTTCTGTTTCTTATAGATATGGGAGTCCGTGTACGTCACTGGATCATGACTACAGGGTCTCACGTGGCAGCAAGAATAATCCCTTTTAATACTTTCCTTATGCCACATTACGAACAAATCCTCATTTAATTGTTCAGGTGGTGCAATATGAGTTAGATTGCATTTTACACTCATATAACAGCGTCTTAAAATGACTAATAAAAGGTTATCAGTGTTATTATTTGCAATTAAAACATTCAATCTGCCATAAAGGTGCTTAAAATAGCTGCAGGCATGAACCATTAAATTGAACTGCAATTGGTTGACGTTAGAAAGGGAAGTATGTCATATTTCTATTTTTAACTTCTTTGATGAGTTGTTAAAAAAAAACAATTATACTGAATCTGAATAACTTGAAATTTTACTGTGAAGTGTCATAAAAAGGCAAAAACGTTTTGGTTAGTATTTTACGCTCAGAAGACGTCTCAAATCATGTTTTTATCTAATTATTCTTGTGAAGAAACTCAGTAAGAACATCTTGCTCCTTAGATAACACATGTATGTGTTTAGATAATCACAATCACTTCAACAGGGAAAGATAATACTACAACAGTGGTCAGCTTATTTGTTACTGATACGTTGTGTCTCTGTTATTTCTTCAGTGAAGTGAATAGCATGTTTTATTAAAGAGATGGCACTTTCAGTTTTGCTGTTGGGGTGAAGTAGAGGTCGAGGAAACGGTCCAAAGAAAGTGCTTTCTCACTCACTCAAAGACCTAAAAAGAAAAAAAAAGAAAGAAAAAAAAGTTTCCCGTATGTCTGCGAGTGGGTGTCAGTCTCTTCCAAATCACTGTGATTTCTCCCAGACAGTCTGTCACCACTGCTGAATCATACATGTCTACATGACGGGGTTCACTGTAAAACACAGGCGATGTATAATTCATTCATCTATCTTCGATACCACTTTGTCCTTCTTAAAGCAGCAGCCCGAGCCGCAGCCTGTGGGTGGAGGCAGGTTGGACAGGTCGCCACTCCGTCACAGGAGAAACGCAGAGCACACACTCTCACTTCAAAACATAATTGCAGACACCGATTAGCATCAAACCCACGTTGTTTCCAAATAATGAAGACACAGGGAGAACATGCAAACTAAACAAAGAGAAGGGCTCCAAGTCTGGGAGCTTTCTCTCTATGAGGCGAGAAGACTCAGTGATATACTCATACGAGGTCCGAAGCGCATACTGTACAAGTTAACTTGCTACAAGCAAGATGGAAAAATATGTCTTCATACTTTAAAAGTCACTCAAATGTGGCTTGAAGAAAGCGAATAGTTTTGCAATATGCAAACAGAAACCAGGAGGCAAAGGTCACTGGACGAAGGCACAGGCTGAAGAAAAATAACTCTCCCGGGCAAAAAAATACAAACTTTAAAACATGCAGAGCATCGTCCAAAACACGTTTCTTTGCTCCGCTGGTTTTACAGTAGACACACATAAAAAAACCAGAAACATGGTACATATCAACTGAATTTAGCACTCTTACCAGCACACTGCCTTGCGTTATGATGTCTTATCAATCTACTGTGGCAACCGAGTTATATGTCAATATCAATTTCCTCTGGTGCTACTTATCCAATGAAGTAGAAAATGAGTACTCTGCTCAGATGGCCTTCATGGCAAGGATTTGTTGTATGTGACTGTCAAATGTGTTACTGTTCAGCTCTTTTGCTTGGCAGGAGTCAAGCTCAGCTCTGTAACAGGAGATGGGTGTCACTGATGAACTGCTGTGGAGCAACAGTGACAGGACTTTACATCAGAGTTACAGGAGGGTTTGGGGTTTGTTTTTTTTAATGCGTACTGCAGCAGGAGTCCATCAGAGCTGCACAGTATTACAAGCTGCTGTCTTGATACTGCAGTGGAAATACCATATGTTGCAAGAACCTGACTTGGCATGCAGCTTCCATACCGGCTCAACTCAAGGTGCTTGAAGTAGGCCTGCAGGCATTACAGCATTAAGAATGTATGTACTGTATTGCATCAGGGTTTTTTTTTTTCTATTATTGCTGGTTTTGATTTACTGTTTCAGATACGTGTTAACTTTAAAGTGAGTGATGTTAAAGGTCAATGTGATTCAGTTCCTTCTAATACACGTCTCTGCAGTGTGTGTTGTCTAACGGCTTGACGTGCATTCCCCATGCACCGCCTGCAATCCCCAGCATCCACACATGTGCACGGGACAACAATAAAAAAAAAAGGGGGGGGTGCCGGTAAATCACAAGTCCTGAAGCGACTTGACTCGTAGCTGCATCGGCGGTGGATTTTACTCCGGCTGTGTGAAAGAGTGAGTGAGTGAATGTCTTTGAAGAAAGTGTGAAGGCCAGGGGCAGAAATTGAATCCACTGAAGGTGAAGGAGAGACATTCATCAAGCCAATGGCTGATTGTGAGCGTACAGACAGAGCCCTTGACTACTGGTGCGAGACGCCTCTCACCTTGATGAGCACTTTCCCCGTCACTCTGGACGGCGTTCGGGTTTCAACATGTGAACACAAACACACACAAACACACGCGCAGCTTCAACACAATATGTTTTTATAAATGTGTGACTTGCACCTTTTCTGCATTCAGATTGACTGTTTGCTGAACCCTCACCACAAACAGTGATTATTTAATCACAGCAAATGTAAAAAGGCGCCGTCAAACTGTCGAAAATGGAGCCGAAGTGAAAGTAGCTCTTGAAGCGTTTTGACGGGTGTCTGTTTCATTTCAAATCGGATGTAAAAAAATGGAACCTGTTGCCTCCGACGTAAGCTATAACTGTAATTATCAGTGTTCCTGGGTTGAATAATTTACTGTTTAAACGGTTCACTCTGTAAATACAATCATATCCAGAAAAATTGTTTGGCGAATTACCACTTAGAAGGACATAATAACTGTAGGTCAGTTCAACGATTGTGATTTATAAGGTCATTCTGATATAATGGAGTGATTGACTGAAGGTTTGCGGTAGAAAAATGGGCGCTAATGTGATATTACTGATGTTATGTGATAATTACTTATGTGATTTACGCGATTTACATTTATGTGATTAAGAAATGCATTTAGAAACGTGTTACTGGAAAAGAAACTCTTCAGTCAAATGGATGCATGATAGCTGTAAATTGCCAGCTTCTTTTCCACTAGTACCACTTTTCCAGCATGTTGTTGCCTCCATCCCAACTTTTTAATGCCTCACTGTCAGATTTTAAAATGAGCTAATGTCACAAAATGGGTTTCCGAGATTTGAGATTCGTCTTGTTTTTATTTGAATTAAAAGTTTAGCTTTTAATTTCAACACTTTTTCAGAACCCGAGCATTATTGCTCATATTGAATCATATATATTGAATCAGACATGGGAGCTCCCAGGCAGCGGTGGGGATGTTCTCGGTTTAGCAAACCCAAAGCTACTGACGTAGAAAGTGTTCGGCAATTACCACCCACTGCCTGAGGTCTGATTTGAACAACTTGTAAAACGAAAGCAGGAGCATTGAGAGGCCCACTTTCATCTGCCTCCAGTCTAAAAGCGCCAACCCAGTGCCTTACAGCAGAATATTGAGCGGTACAGTCGAAGGCATGTGCGTGAAAAGGGACAGCTTGACATGCTTGGCGACCGTCGCTAAGGGAAGGCGGTGCCCAACAAACAGTCATTTTTCTTTATGCAGGTTCGTTTACATTACTGTTACACACACGCACACACACACACGCACTAAGTGATCGGGCTGAAGGAACTGCAGGTCTTTTGGATGTCACTGATGAATTTTTAAGAGCGCCACAACAGAACGGCTGTTCTAACGCACACAGGTGTGCGCGCTCAAACATAAGCTGTTTAGTCACCAAAACTCACAGCGTTTGCGAGCGAATTCTAAGTGTAAGTCTCAAGGGGATTAAGCGGTGCTGAATGGCCGCTGATGTGAGCTCTCACCAACTGTGAAATACAAACGGCGAGGCCGCTCATGAGGTTCAGTGGGCATGTGTTCGACTGCGGGATTAAGAGTAATCTTGTGTTGTGTTGCACCGGCTCTGTGAGCAGAATACATTACATTCACATCTTCCAGTCCAGGTTGTACGAGTCTCGCCTCTCCCCCTTCTCTCTGCTTTAGTGCTGCCACACTCTTTCTTTTTTTTTTGATTTCCCTTTCAATGCCATTACGAATTTTTTTTTTTTTTTTTTTTTTTTTTTTTAAAGTTCACTGTCGCCATCGCTATGGTAACTGTCATTTCTGTGGGCCTCGCGGCCACATTGTTGATCGACTGTGTGTGCACACGTGTGTCTTTGTCCGTCTCTCCGCTACACTTCAGATCGATGCTTCTCTCACATTTACTTTTCTTTCTGTGGGTCTGCAGAGTAAACCACCATGTTTTATGATATTTTTTTTTTTTTTTTTTTGCTTTCCCATGAATAAATGATCATGGACTGCAGGGCTGCATGATCTGCATTTTATTCTTGGACACTATAGTAGCAGCAGCCCCCTGCAAAGTCACAATCTTGGCCTTTCGCCTCCCCTCGGTTGTTATAAATGCTTTTGCGCTCCAAGATATGATTCCTCAAGAAAACATCCTCCTTTAGTGCACCAGACCAGACCCCCTATACTGTTTCTATTTATATAATCACCATGGACCAGTCAGAGTTTAAATATAGATGCTGAGTCTGGATTCTCGTCTTCATCTGAAATGCATGAATAATTGAGAGGCGGAGGAGATGAGGTGGGATTCATTCAGGAGATGGATGGTTGCAAGCATCGGCTCTCCACCTGCAGGAGGGCTTTACTGAATGGGGTTGGGCTGCAGTTTGTGGATGTGAACCTTCACTGATGGGGGGGTGGGGGGGACCCAACTTGTTTCAGACTTTCCTCAGTCCATAAAGAATTTAGAATAAATGCAATATTAGTGCAATATTAGAGAAAAAATTAAAATGAACAAGTCATTTATAGGAGAACCCCTCACGTTGCTTTGCCTCTTGCAGTGAGAATGTCTTTAGAATTGCACATAGTTGTGTTGTTGTACTGGTGACTGAGTCACCCAATAAATTTAACTGAAGTCACATCAGTTATTCGACGGAAAGTGCTCTATTATTTGGATGTTATCATATTATCAAAGAAACAGTTTTGTCAAACAACGACAGAAAGGAGACGTGCGCAGACGGCCACAGCCAGGTTATTTTTAATATGAGCTAATGTTCATGTAAAGTTTACATAAAGCTGCTAAAACATTGCAGCTGCAGCCGAGACAGTACACAGCCAATGTTACCTGCAGTTGTACATATTATATGTTGTTATTAAGAGGGCAGTGTTAGTTTAGGATTGATGCACTCCTCTCCAAATATGTGGGAGTTTAGTTGGATAATGACTGTTAAGTCAACAGTGCTGGTTAATATTAAGCATATATAAGCAAGACAGACAGAGAGAGAGAGAGAGAGAGAGAGAGAGAGAGAGAGAGAGCAGTCCCCCAGCCCTACAACTGTACAACAAAAGTAATCTGTAATGAGCTCACTGATACTAGTCATTTCAAATTAGTTGGTAATTCCTTTATAGCAATCAGACACAAGTGTGTTACTGCCAACAGTGTACAGGCAGCACCATACCGCTGTATATGTGTGTTTCAAATATAATCGAGTATGAAGTGGAATGTAACGTAAATCAGTGGTCCCAAAGGCACATTAATCAATTGTTTTAATTAGGTTTACAAACACAGAGATGACTTGAATAATTGGCTCTTAATCAGTGCACGATATTTTTAGCATCCCATCAATAAGAAGGCTAGTGGCCGTAATGTCGCAGAGACAAGGTCATGGTCGTGATCGGGGAGCCGCTGCCAGCATCTGCCAAGAAAGAACACGAGATCCAAGTGTTTCATTCTGGCAAGATGTAGGCGGTTAAGATAAATGAGGCTGTGCTGTTCAAAGTTAAAAAGGGATGTAGCGTGGGGAGACCACTGCACGTGTGTGCGCGCGTGTGTGTGTGTGTGTGTGTGCGCGCGTGTGTGTGCATTTCAAGCTATCATGCAGGGGGAAATGTGGAAGACACAGTCTCCTCCCGTCTCCATGGAAACCCCATCTCTTTCACAGAGTGAGGCAGAGCCGCTCTACTGTTCAGAGTCAGGGGTGTGAATTATTCCACAGTATTCAACACTCACATTATTGCTCTCATACTACTGACGGGTGACAATAACAATTTGAAGAAAATGAAGATCGATACCCTGGTTCCGTGATGGGCGGAGAGCAAGTCAGGCAACGGAAGTACACCCGGCAACACATGGTGCACATATCTGCAAAAAAAAAGATGGTGTCCAGTAGACTTATTTATGAAATACAATTCCCCTTTTCAAAATAAAATCACGACAATCCATGCATGTGCGTGTGTTTCACTGTTTAACTGTCAAAATGCAAGTCAATTAATCAAGATGTTCTCTAATACGAGCTAATTTCAGGCTTTTGATAACTTGCCTCCATACATAGCTTGCAACCGCTGCACCTGTTACACTTTTTATATATAAAAAGGTTTGGTTTATATCATATACCAAATGTTGTTTGAAAAAAAAGCAGCCTGTAATGGAGTGAGACGCAAAGAAATGGGAAAAGAAATCTAAAAAAAAATTGAGATAGAATGGAGACTGAAGCATTACAGATGGCTCAAAGCAGGGTGAGTTTTTAAAAAGGTACAATTCAGAGAGAGAGAGAGAGAGGGACTTGATTTTCACCAGCAGGTCCACGTAGCCACCTCCTGTCGAGCTTCAAGAGGGTTGTCATGGTGACAGTGGCTGGCAGTCGTGGCTGGGAGTGTTGCATGGTATCCCTGTGGCCTCCCATGTGGCTCAGGGGATGATGGGAAAGCAAGTCAGCTGTCAAGGGATCACAGGGATCAAGCAAGACCTGAATTTACTGAACCGAATAAGAGAAAAATGAACACACCTTCACCAAAACCACCTCAGTCTGTGTCTATTTTAAAGTGTCCAGAGGAAGTTTAGGAGGCATGTCTGCCTGTACGCCGCAGGTCCAATGTGCTTCCCTGGGCGAGAGGCGGCGGAGTTAACAGACAATGGGACTAACAGGAATTGGACGCATCCTCTGTTCCAGTGTTGCTCGTCCTGCCGCTAATGAGCGAGGTGCCAGCCGGAGCGCTGGGACATCCTCAAGTGTCACCTGGGATGCCACCAGACTTAATGCAGTGTGAGAATAGTGACCTGAGCTGCAGCACAGCTGAAGGCGGACAAGCCAAATAAAAGCACTGCATCAGTTGGAGCTGGCTGACCCGCCACAGAGGGCGGAGAAGCGTTCCCAGCAACATGAGGCCTGTGGGTGAAAAATGCCTACATGAGGCTGCGATCGGGTCTGTAAAAATTTCAGAATCAATTAAAAAAAAATTTTTAATTCTCACGAGTCGTCAGAACATAACACTGACACTCAAGTTGAGGAAACTGTGATGCTGCCATAAAAACATGCATAACGCAATAAAGGTTTTCTTTTTTTGTTGGTACATTTCACTGTATTTTGCCCCAGAAGGTTTCACTAAAATTTGCTTTATTTTGAAATTGTTGTACTTTTTGGTAGTAATTGTTTGGGGGGGGGGGGGGGTATAGACATTTCCATCACACCACGATGATGAGAAACTTCAAAGTTTGAATGTAAAAGTTATCATGCCACTTATTTGCCCCTGAACTGACAGCCCAGTAGAAGAGACTAACATCTTGTGTTGCTGATATTATATAACTGAATTTTATGGTTATTGCCATTGTGATCTGTACATGTAGCACCGATAGTCAAAACGTGCTGCCCTGTGTATTCATCAGTGGCGTTTTATATGTTTTACTAGCTTATGCTTCCTTGACAGTTGATTTTCTTACAAGCACACACACACACACACACCAACACAGATAAACACACAAGTGATTTATTGGTTATGATGTGATTTTGTGATATTACTCGTTTCACTCACGTCTGCGTGCATATGTAAAAGGCTTATAGTTCAAGGTCCCGTCCTTGTAAAACGAGCACTGGGTATCCAGATAAATGTACCCTGACAAAACCAGTGTAGCAAAAAGAAAATTAATCACAGCTGCTGGGACACGGCCAACAAAAAAAAAAAAGAGGTCATTGCATGAGCATGAGACCCAGTGTTGAAGCAAACGCTGAGCAAAAGTACATTAGGATATTCAGAGATAATTGCAGAAATAACAGATTTGTCGCTTTCTGAGTCCTGGAGTGTGCACGCCTCTGGGGAGCTGGTTCGGTGCGTGCATAGCCAATATCACCCGGTGCAAAATAATGCCTTGTCTCAAGGCTCATTCTCAGTCCCACTCACGTTGGGGTTTCTTCTTTTCTTTTTTTTCCTTCTCAAACCAGCCCTAATTAGGAAACGGTGTCACCGTGTCACCTAAAGACGGGGGTTTGCTCTGCCAGGACTACATGGCGTCTGCTGAGAAGACAAATGACAATGTGCCATGTGAGACAAAAAAAACCCACTGCGATCTGGCTTTGTTTAGTGTCACAGTGGGATTTCCTGTCAATCTGCTCTTGTTCTTTCTCCCTCCACTCTCCTGCACACATGTTGTCTTTTCCTCTCCTCCAGATATAAATATCACCCTCCCTTTATTCCTGCCTTCCTTTTATCAGACCACCAAGGAGCACTCACTTCTCGTCGCTGTAATTTATTGTATTTATTTTTTTCATGTTCACATAATCAAGTTGCAATAATGGGGTATTCATCTTACACAAACTGCATAACATAAAGGACATAATCCTGGGTGGGGCCGCTATTAACATCTGTTTTGTTATGCATGGCCTCGGGGTCCACCGAGAGTCTATAAATAGTCTGTAATTCCGTTGAAGCCGTTCGAATCGCGTCTGGAGCTCCACACAACCTTTTCTTAGACATGTGCTTGTTTGCGGCCTCCTTTCATGTGCACCGAAAGCTTTATCTCATATTTGGAGTTCAATAGTTTTATGAAATTAGCGCCCTGTGACATTAAACAGCCCAGCAAGGAAAAGAGATAAAGACAAGCCGGGCAGGGTGAAAGAGCGCACGCAGTGTGTGGAAGCAGCCGGGGACAACAGGGACGAAGAACCTCTGGGGAAATGTGAAGGGTTTCCTACTCCAACTTAACCTCATAATCACAACGCTACACAGAACCACCAGTGCACCTTCATTAGTGACCTTTTTATAGCTTCCCAATCCTATTACCTCTGCCCTTTTATGAACGGCTCCTCTATAGCTACAGTCTCCAGCGGATTCAAGTTCAAGACAGATTAGCTTTGTGTTTCTGCTTTTTGTGGCTCCTTAAAATTCGACTGCATTCTCGAGCTTCATGGAAAACTTTTAGAGTTTAGGAATAATGATTCAAAAACTCAATAATACACCAATAGCTGACTGCTATGATGACTTCAGTTGCTTGATTACAATTACTGAATTTTTCAAGGTCCAGTTACTTTTCGTGCACCCGACGACAGTCGCACAGCTGCCGTCTCACAACCCCCTTAACTTTTGAGTCAAAAGGCTGCGGTGTATAAAAATGACACACTGACTCAGTCCTCTCTTGAATAATGGCTGAAAGATGACTTACTGCATTATAAACATTGGCCCGTCTCGGCTGTGAATGTGATGAATGTTTGCTTACGTCCGTCGGACCTGCTTGTTGCTTTCGGCATAACTGTGGATCATCCAGGGCTGCCAGCTCACGCTCACTGAGGATGAGACTCTCAACACACACCGTCACACCGCACGTGTTTCCTCATCATCCATTTTAAACTCAGTTAGTTTTTCTATTTTGATTTGGGATTGCATTTATAAAAGTTTGCAAAAATCTGTAGAAGCCAATATGGGTTATATTAAGGGCCTGTTAGTTTGTCCCTGTTGTGTCTATTAATTTATCTTCAAACACTCTAAAACTGTATGCTTCAATGAAATAAACATTAGTTCAAACTTATTTAGCCAACCATGGATTTATTTAGATAAATGACAAGGAGGAAAGTATGCTGGGAAATATTCATCTGTTTGTCAAATCACATTTCTCTTTTCTTGGCGGCTCCTCATCTCTCTTATAACACAAACTGGCAAAACTCTGCTTTCAGTAATCCGGGTGGTGATGAATATATGCAGTGTGTATGTATGTGTGTGTGGGTTTGAATGGTTGAGTGATCATTGCAAACTTTAGCCAATGTTAACAGCCCTTATTCATCTCTGTTTTATTGCAGCGCTAATCAGTTGTCATTAAATCAAGAATCTCTTGATTGTAAGACCTGCGTCCGCGGCGTAGATCATCTTCCTCCCCCCTCGAAGGGTCTAACTTCACCGAAATGCACCGGACCCATAATAAAAGTGTCCAAACAACTATGAAATGACACGGCTGTGAGCACATTTTCAAGACCAAGCTGCAAAAGACAGAAGCAACAGAAAAGTTACTTCTTCTTTTGAAGAAGTAACAAAGACGTTAGTACAAAGACGCATCAGGAAACATAAGCAGTGTGTGTGTTTGTATTCACCTTATGCCAATGTTTAATTCTTTAACAGCAGCATCATTTCCCCGCCACCCCGTCACTCCTGTGCTGCTCCACCTTCAGTCTCAGCACGTCTCTGCTCCTCAAGTGTTTGATTCCAATGGATTTCCTCCAGGGCAGGGAGGGAGGAGCGCAGCGGCAAGAAAATAAACAGATAGGGTCATTATTCATGTCTGCCCTGACGCTATGGCAACAGTGTCCTCCTGCTCTGATTGGTCATAGATAAGGCTGCCGTTTTAGCCATCACTTTCACTCTTGGCAGCCGAAATTATTAGAACATTGTCAAAGCTTTCACTGTCAATCACCCTCTAACAGCTGCGCTATCATCACTTTCCCGTAAGTGTGCCTCAATATCCTGCGGCCCATTTGTTGGTAAGCCTCTCATCGAGAGTGCCGCACTGGTCTCAGGCCTGTTTGTTTCCACCAGTAGAGCCAATGTGAGGTTTCCTGTTGAGTAACGCATGCGCATGACAGGTGAATCAAGGGAGATTTTAACCGTTGGTCGTATAAAACATGCTAAATGGGTGTCTTTGAAAAGTCTCATTCCAAAACGACATGCTCAGCTGCACACATTTTTAAAGAAAGCGTTTCGACTCTGCTTCATTTCATCATATAACATCTCAACCTTTTCCGTGTGGGCTATCGCCAAAACAAGCTCAATGTTCTCGCTGCAACCTCCTACTCATCCTCTAAGTTATGCTGTTTGGAGTTGGAGTCATTTGGGGTTAATATATCAAGCACAAACTAAAGTTCATGAAGTGATCCTGTTCTTGGTCCACTGAAGGAAGAGCTGTTACATTGCATATATTGTAATAGCTCCTATAAAGGTGAATCTCGCATGGATTACAGATACAGTTACACCAAATTTGAAAGTTGTCAAGACAGTAATCAGAGTATGAAATATTTTGATGGGAAATATATGTTTCTTGAAGCATCATCCCTGTCAAGCCTGTTTGCATGTGAGTGGGTGATAAATGCACACAATATCCACTGCTAGATTATGTTCACCTATAACACGGCATCATTTAAGTCAGACGGGAAGTCTGTTCATGCATTTCGGTATTAAAATCATGACATACCTGCAGATTTCTGTCCATCCCTCACGACTTTTCCAATAAAGAAAATAAACGAAACCTAGGAAACAAAATGTCATGCAGACGTATACACGGATGAATAATATATAACTTGAAAATGTATTTTATCCATAGTAGTAATAGTAGTGATCCAACTTCGACTTCTGTCGATAGACTCCAATTGTCATAACAAAAGTGAACAGCTGTGCCCACTAGTGGCCTGGCAGACCAACTGCATGGTTTTCATTGTTTCTGTCGTTTCCATGGAAATTGGATATCATTTTCAAAACGTTGCCACGAAAACGCTAAACTTTTCTGAAACAATAACTCAAAAGGCCAATCAGGCTGAATAGCTTATTTTCTTATGTGAGTAAAGTAAACTGTCCTTCTTGTGGATTTAATGCAGTATGTCATCAAAGTTTCATGGGGGGAAAATTTTTTTATTATTAAGCATTATTAGTTTGGTTTTTTTCTGTACTCGGGTTGATGAGCACAAACTCAATAGCAGTGCAATATTCTGTTGGGTGTTTTTCTTTTTTTTTTTTTACTGTAGTGAAGTTACTTATTCATATCAAACAACTTGAAACTGCAAACTTCAAAGCAAACGCGTGGTTAGATATTTTTTTGGTTTGTTTGCACAATGAGTAGTGGCGTAGTCAGGAGCTGTCAAGGGGCGCTAAAAAGAAGTGTAGTCTGCCACCATACACTCGCTTGTTCGCATGATTGCTGGGGTGCATGTGCGTGTGCGTGTGCGTGTGCGTGTGCGTGTGCGTGTGCGTGTGTGTGTGGTCTCAGATTGCTGAGACTTACTGCGCTGTACTGAGTAATGTGAAACAACAGTATCGTCAGGTGCAAAATATTCTGCATTGATGTGAACTCTGTATGTGCACTTCTATGTCGTAGTGGTATCAAGTGACAGGAAAGGATACATTTCATAATTTCTCAATCTACTGAGGACACTCAAGAGTGAAAACCGTACAAGAGGACAGAAGGATGGTGTTTGTTCTCTAATGCTATAATTACATAAGGAGCAGAGGCTTTTGATTGCTATTAGAATCAGATATGTGATGGTTTTTATTCGCAACTCGACATTATAGTCCACTCAAGCACATTCAGTCATGTGGACAAGCCAGATAAGTGAGTCATGAATAAATAAGTGGCCAAAGTCAATACAATCCATTAGTTCTTTTCCAATCATGCATTCAATCAGGCATTTATTAAAGGTTTATTCAGATGATAGGATTGTTGGCATTCACTTAGTGTCAGCACTTAAATGCTGCAACCTGTACCTACTACTACTATTTGAGCACTTGTGATTTATTTTGTCCAGCTTTTAAATACCCAACAAGATTAACCGGGCAAGTGATTGTAATAAGTAACTTCTGAATTTCTTTTCAACTAACACCTAATTAAAATGGTGCTGGACTTTGAGATGAAGATATCTTGCAAAAGAATCCAAAACCATATAAAAACACAAGACATAATATATACATCTTTATAAAACTGGTGGAAAAGCATGTGTGTCCAAAAAGTCAGAAAAACAAACAATAAACAAAAGCCAACATTCTAATTTTAAAGTATTTTCACTATGAAGGGTTGATCATTTATGTTCAGTTTGATATTTTCTGATTTGAGATCAACATTTCACAATGTACACGAGCACTGAAGTCTTGTTACACAGAGTTGAATGTCCTCCCGTTCTTCTGAAAGCCTTACTCACGTTCTTGTTTATATTTGTCTTTCAGATCTTGGCCATCATTTCTATCCTCTTCATCGTGCTGTCCACCATCGCCCTGTCCCTGAACACCCTCCCAGAGCTGCAGGACACTGATGAGTTTGGTCAATCAACAGACAACCCAAAACTGGCCCATGTGGAGGCTGTGTGCATTGCCTGGTTTACCATGGAGTACCTGCTTCGGTTCCTCTCCTCGCCCAACAAATGGAAGTTCTTCAAAGGTCCCCTGAATGTTATTGACCTGTTGGCTATTCTACCCTACTATGTCACCATATTCCTGACAGAGTCCAACAAGAGTGTGCTGCAATTTCAGAACGTCCGGCGTGTTGTTCAGATTTTTAGGATCATGCGAATCCTCCGTATCCTGAAGCTGGCTCGTCACTCGACGGGCCTTCAGTCTCTGGGCTTCACGCTTCGACGGAGTTACAATGAGCTGGGTCTACTCATCCTTTTCCTGGCCATGGGCATCATGATCTTTTCAAGTTTGGTATTTTTTGCTGAGAAGGACGAGGAGGATACAAAATTTAAAAGCATTCCAGCTTCTTTCTGGTGGGCTACTATTACAATGACTACTGTAGGTTATGGGGATATCTACCCGAAAACTCTCTTGGGAAAAATTGTGGGAGGATTATGCTGCATAGCTGGAGTGCTTGTCATTGCCCTACCTATTCCCATCATTGTAAATAACTTTTCTGAATTCTACAAGGAGCAGAAGAGGCAAGAAAAAGCACTTAAAAGACGGGAGGCCCTGGAGAGGGCGAAAAGAAATGGTAGCATCGTTTCTATGAACCTGAAAGAGGCGTTTGCTCGTAGTGCAGAACTAATGGATGTTGTGGTGGAGAAAAGTGAGAGGCCTCATGACAATCACCTCTCTCCAAATCGTTGGAAATGGACCCCCAAGAGGGCCACCTCCGAGACCAGCTCCAACCGCTCCTTCAACGCACAGGAGTTAGGCTCTCCCAGCAAGGCTCGAGACGCCAGCCCCCAGAGGTTAAATGTTCAGAAGCTTGAGGAAATGTACAACCAGATGGCAAAGACGCAGTCACAGCCGAACCTCAATGCTAAAGACAAGAGCATGCGAGGGGGTAAACAAAGGGACGAGATTGAGCTGGGGGCCATCCAGGATCACGGGCCACCTGTGCTCGGAACCAGAGAGGGAGTGGGGGACATGAAAAGCTTGTCTAGTATCGACAGCTACATCAGCTGTGCAACAGACTTCCAGGAGAATCCCCGGTTCCTCCACAGCCCGGGGATAGACCTTGGTCTCCACGAAAGCAACCGCTTTTCGTACAGTACAGCTTTGTCCCATCCGCCCGCTGCAAAAACAGGTCAGCAAACCACAGGAGACCGTGAACCTGCGTTCACACCTGTGTCCATCACAAGGCCCTCTTGTCCGGAGAATACAAGGAAATTCTTCTTCTCTGGAAATTCCTCCAAAAGCCTTATCCCCAAAGGAGGCAGCCGCAGCGATGCTGATTCAGGACCATCCCCGCTTTCGGACAGCTCAGTGGTGTCAGACCGCTCTCTGCTAAGCCCTGAGGCCTCTATCTACACCACTGCCAGTAGCCGAACCCCACCAAAATCTCCAGACGGGACCACCCTTTCCCCAACAGTCTTCACCTTCCACGACTCCTCCATCAGCAAATACATAGACGCCGATACAGATGATGATGAGCATCTCCGTGACATCTCTGACACCAGTCCTTCGGAGCGTCTGCTGGCTGGTGGAAGCCCAAAGCGCAGCATCAATATAAATTACCAGCGGGGCTCTAACCATTTAGAAGCAGCCCAGAAAATGCTGGGACAGAACTGTCTCTTCCCCATGGAAGGGATTCGTGGGATAGCTCACGAGAATCACATAGGCCCTGAGATGGCACGTAGACCAAAGGTTGAAAGGGGGCGTCAAAATGCTCTGGATAAAAGCCTCTGAGGCACGAGTGAAACAGTAATAAACAGGAAGCTGGAGACAGAGTGTTTGTGACAGGGACACCAAACAGGCCCAAACACTCTAGAACCCAGAGACAAACACAAAGGGTCTGGCGGAAACATTTCACAACTCACCTGAGCTTGCCATCGGGTAATAGGCTCCAGGGGAACGTGCGTGGTGAATACTCTGGGAGAAGAACATTTCTAAATCGGAGAATGTCACTGCCTCGTCTTCAGCTCATTCCTATTAGTGGTATGCCATACCCACAGAATGAAAGAGCACTCCAAGCAGGCAATGGCTCTGTTCAGAGAAGCAGAGTTGTCACAGAAAATGAGCTGAGGTTATAACTGATGTAACCCAACACAAAATGATGGCTTTTAACTACAGGAGGGGGGGGGGGGGGGGGGGGGGGGGGGGGTATCTGTGTATTCTCCAGAGGGAGTAAGTCCCTGCAGTCCACATTCCCATTACCAAGTCCCAGTTCATTTTTGTAGTCTTGGAGATACAGGAAAGGACCTAGAAGCCTATAAGCTACTTACTCGTGCCCTCCATTCCCAAACCTGGCCTTAGTCATTTACATTTGTGGGAGTGTGCATGTTTGCATATGTGTGTGGGCGACTGTCAACACTAATGAGTGATCCAACGCTAGTTCATGTTAACACACTCTTAAGATTGTCGAACTTGATTTATTTTTATATAGATAAGCGAAAGTTCCTAATACAAATAAGTGATTTGCAAGTCTGCTCTGTCAAAACTGTATGTGAAGTGTAATCCTGTGTGAGGGTCCATGTCTTGGCACAAAGGCTGCAGGTCGGAGGCTCCAGCTCATCTTTCATGAACAGTATTTTGCTTTTCCCGGTGGTCTTCATGAGAGAGCGTGACACTTTCAGATTTCTGCCAGTGGACGGTGTGTCAGCATCTCTGTTTAATTATCTCAGTGATAATTGCGGTGGACCAAGAGTTTTTGATGACAAAATAAGCAGAGACGATCATCATGACTGCTAACATAAGAGGCACATACACAAAGCATGCATGCACTCAACCAATCAACATACAACAACAACAAAAAACACATTAGTTGCTTGTCATTAATATCTAAAGAAATTACTAAATATTTAAAATCCTAAAATATTTTTTACGTTTACAGCTTACTTACATAGAATTAAGATTTCAGATATTCAGCATGCACTTGTCTTCATCTGACCACCGCATAATGCAGCTCAGTAAGCTCTGCTGCTCCGAGTAATGGAAAACGCATGGAAAACAACCACCGTTAATAAATGGTGAACAACTCTTTCATTAAACTTTGGTTAAAAGTGACGTTATAGGTTGTTTCCATTATTTTCATAATTTTAAAATCTGCTCTATTTCATCAGAGACCTGTCATTACATAGATTTACAGAGTGCTTATGACAATTAAATAAGCTTAAAGTAGATTAAAATATGAGGTATTAGATGTGCAATTGGTGACCTGATTATATTTCCAACATGTTTATGAGATGAGAAAACATGTTAATGTGCACAGTCCAAATAAACAAGGCAGCCAATCAGGGAAGAGAAAACTAATTGAAGGTATAGCCATTAAAGTTATTTTCATTTTTTTTTTTTGGACAGATTATTGGATTTAAAAAGAAAAATCTATTTTATTCATCAGAAAATTATTTGCAAATGGTAAAATATTTTATATCTGGTTATTTACCTATTAATTTACCTTTTTTAAACGATAGTTATTATAAAGTGGTATGAGTACATATACTTGCTCCTGAGAACATTCCAGTAATCTTCACATGCACCAACTATCCACAAGCAGTTTAACGTTACCATTAATCAGACGCAAAGGCCAGAACTGATACAATTCAAGCAAGAACAACAACACACACACACACACTTCCGAAAGACACACAAACACACACACACAGGTGTGGAAAACAATCTTCCGGATGCACATACATTTAGTTTCCATGGCGACAGCCGTCATCCTCAAAGGCTGGAGCAGCTAAGCAACGATTTGTTAATTGGGGTGGTGAGGTTTTGCTTGCAACTAACATATGCTCACACATATCCTCCAACGCACACACACACACACACACACACACACACACACACACATACACACGTGTCAGCGGAGCCATTCCTCCCCATGCATATTCATGTGTGTTGTGTCAATGCAACGCTGTGACGTAATAATCTCGTACATTATGTTTGTCTTTTGTAGAATCCCATACATACTATCAATCCAGAGCTCCTTGATTGTAAGCTGCTAAACACGATGCATGTTTTATGATCAGTTTGCACTTCCACAATATGGGGAAAAACAACAACAACAAAAACTACACGGCTCACCAGTTCTGAACGAACAAATTCCTTATTGTCGTTACACAACCCTTCAGATCATACGATCACCTTCAAAGGTGGAGGAACACGGCCAATTAATTGTGTTTTGTTGTGAAGCGTGGGGATTGAAGCGTTGTGTTTGAGATCAAAAGGGAAATATGTTGAGCAGTTTGATTTTTCACATCCTGGTCGTGTTAAGCAACAGAGAACATGAGCCAATTTGTGTGAGGCATCTTTAATTTGGAAATATCCACAAGTACCTCTGGTTGTCTAACTCCTGCTGAAAGCCTTGGGGATTCCCATGTGAAGACTGCATTCGTGGAGAGGAAAAAAAAAAAAATCTGCTCGTGACCCAAAGCATCAGCTTCAGGTAGCGTGGTGGTCACAGGTTGATCAATGATTTACATCGATGGTGGAAACAAAAAAAGAACCCATTTAGACTTCCAGGGGGGAAAACGTTGTGCTCCAGTTTACCAGGAAAAGCTTTCAGATGAATTGTCCGCTTTATTATGTAAAAACATTCCAAGGATCTCATCATATGGAAGAAAAAAAAGAAGAAGTTTCGATGATTCAAGCAACAGTGTTTTGTGTAATATAGATTTATAAATTAAAAGAGCTACTATTCTTTTGAAGTGATTTGTTAGGTGAGTCAGTAGTGCCATTACAGTTGTTGACGTCGTCGTCTTCCTACAACCAAACGAGTGAAACAGACGTCTCTTCCAATATTTACCTTTTGATCACAAACCTGTAGGTTTGGCAGAGACAAATAAAGTGGCCCTGCGCTCCCACTACCTTTCAACACAACTACTGATCATCCCAGAAGCGAGAAATGTCCTTCGTCATGATCATAAATTTAAATAAATAAATAACGTGGACGGAGTTTCTTCCACATGACTCACGATACGAGACGAGCTGCGGTATGTAGAAGCCGTCTCTTTGCGGTGTTGACGCTTTGAAATCCAATTTGCGGTGCGATGGGAGCAATATTTTTGTAATGTCTTCAGAAATTCGAAGAGAACTGGTGTGTCACCTGTCATCACAGCTTTTTCACAAGGAAAGAAAAACCTGAGTGCCAACAAAATATATTCTATTTAAAAAAAAAAAAAAAGAGCAATTTGAACTGTAACAGCACTCTCTGGGATTTCAAATTACAAACATGCTGGTCAAAGATGCTGGTTTAAAGCAGTCACACCATCAGAAATGCAGTTGCTGAGCAAAATCTGGTTCAAAAGTCAGTAGAAGGTGATTGACGTATGTTTTTTTTGTGTGTGTATTTGTGTGTGTGTGTGTGTGTGTGTGTTGTGGTTAAGAGTCCAATCACAAACCCTGATTTCATTTCCCGTTTTAATCACAGAGTTGGACCATTTCATATTGCTCTCCCATAGTGAGAGGAGCCGAGGTGTGAAAGGAATAGCAATGACTGTGAGAGACTGTGTGTGTGCGTGTGTGTGTGTGTGTGTGTGTGTGTGTGTGTGTGTGTGTGTGTGTGTGTGTGTGTGTGTGTGTGTGTGTGTGTGTGTGTGTGTGTGTGTGTGTGTGTGTGTGTGTGTGTGTGTGTGTTGAAGCCAGGGCATTAGAGCAGTGTGGCTGCTGCTTAATGGGAGAGAATGAACTGTTTTCAATATGAATGTAAGCATATTGGGAGGAAATCCTGCTTGTATTTTCTTTAAGTAAATCTGCCTGCCGGTCTGACATGGAGCCGTAATACAGATGGCAATTTCTCATTAGAACTCCAAAATGAAATGAGGATTCAGGATCGCCACGAGGACATGCTGAAGTTCATGAATTTCACTTCACACATTTACTCAAACAGCTGTTCAGTGTCAAGTTCCTAAACCCATTAAAGGCAGCATTACTTTTTGCATATCCCGGCTAAAATGTTCATATTTTTGCTTCTCTAAAAAGAAATCTAATGCTTACACCTTATCCTGGAGCATACATATATTAATATGTAGTCAACTGAAGCACTGAACAAAGAGATTTCTAAACAGTGTCGCCCCCAGAGGAAACATCCCAAAGTGGTTCAGATTCATATTTACATGAAAATAAAACCCAGTTACACAACAGTTCATGACAAACAGTTGATACCCTCACAATTCACACGATCAGCACTAGTTTTGAGCTCAATGACCTCATACTGCATTCGGACGCACCCATTTTTATTACATGATGAGTGTGGACATATTGGAGTTCAGTTCAACATAAACATTACTTGTGGCATCGGTTTTTTGTCAGTTTTATGGACGATATTGGTTTTATAATGTTTACGTCAGTCAGAAACAAACAAACAAACGTCTTCTCTTTAGAACTAATTATAGAGTTTAAACACAAACAACTAAATGTTAAATGACATTTATCAGCACCGAGAGGAAGAGTTGTCAGCTATCATTTATTTATTTATTTATTTATTTATTATGTCGGGGGTTTTTTTTGTTTTTTTTTGTTTATTGTGGTAGTCAGGGACCATTTTTCTCTTAAATAACTCTCAACAATGATGACAATCAATATTTAATGAATAGGCAGCAAGCAAGCGCTCTTGTGAAGAACTGAAATTATTTAATTATATTGAACAAACACACACACACACACACACACATATATAAGTATGTCAATTTTTGTGTTGATACTATTATGCTTTCAAAAAAGTTTCAGCAAAAATGTCCAAAAAAAAGAGGTTTGATTTGATATTTAAGACTGAGATACTGTGACAAATCACCATCATGATATGAAAAAAAAAACAAGCCTTGTTTTTACAAGGGATCTTATTTTTCTTTTTATCTCAATCTCTTGTCTGCATCATTGTCATAGGAGCCATTTCAGAATACTTTAATCTTGTCATTTCACCAAGGTCCCACGTGTAAAAGAAAATAATGACGCACCTCAAAAGGACTAAACCACGATTCTTTATGGAGAAAAAAACAACCACCAACCGATTGTTTTATTTTATGTTTATTGATCATTTAAAAAAAAAATAAAAAATGAAGACGAAAAGCACAGATTTTCAAAACGCTTTCATAACGGCTCCCAGCAGTCCCATAAAACTCCAAAAACTGTACAGACATTTCATTTAGTCGAGACCTGAAATAGAATTTGGTTGTCGTGCTAGCTGCTAAATTTAAGTCTGAAAAGGGTTTGAGTCTTTTATTCACTTTTGTTTGAGCCCCACCGGAACCTTGTCAAGGTTCTCGAAACGCAGTGAAAACCTTTCTGTTTTTTTTTTGTTTTTTTGTTCTTTTGCTTTAGCGAGTAGCTCTACTCTACATACACTGAATCTATAACACTGTATTACAGGGTTGGGGTCGATTCAGGATGCCTTCTCGGAGTGAAACACACATCACACATGACACTATATTAAAAAAAATAAAATTTAAAAAATAAACAGTATTAGAGCATGAGACATATTTAAATCCAAAACATAAACTCTATTTTTTCTACAGTTCAAGCTCTCAGTGGAATTGACCCCAACCTTGCCTAAGCCATCAGTCTTTGTAAAGTACACTGTTTCCAGGGAATTGACGAAAAACACAAAAAAAGAAGATATTTGACCGACATTAGCCAGCTCTTATACAATGTTGTTTGTAGGTCTCGAGGCTGTCTGTTTTGTAAAAAAAGAAAAAAGAAACACCTTTTTACCTGTTGACTTTCTATGCTGTCGTTTCTGTATCAATGTTCTGTTGTTCAGTGCATGTTGTAACTTTGGCGTTGTGACTGGTTGTGATTCACACAGACCTGTCATGTAAAACAAAAAGAAGAAAAGAAAAGGAAAAAAAACTGTGTCTCAATGTCCCAAGATATTTCTATTTCTTAAGAAAAAGCAACCTTTCCCTTGAATGACTCGAAATAAAATAAATAAAATCACTTTACATTTTGATTAGGATTTGTTGACTTTCATTTCATTTTATTCCTAATTTGCAAGTTTAAAAAAAAAAAAAAAAAAAAACGTTTGTTGTGGTAAAGGCTGTTAATTTTTTTTTTTTTTTTTTTTAAACAGGAATTTTAATTGCTGCATGTTTTGAGGCTGTCTTGAAATAACTGACAATTCTTGCTCGTGTGCGGATCTATTCTACAGGAATATGTTGCATTCACATTAGAAAACGTTTGTTTATTTTAAATTATTGCGATACATTACAATTCAAAAAGGGGTTTTTTTTTTTTTCTTTACTATGCTAATATTTCCAAAGTGTTTCGAAAATTATAGGACCTATTGTAATTTTTGAAGAAAATAAAAAGGTCCATTGGTTTTTTTTTTTTTTTTTTTTTTTTTTTTTAAAGATCTGGTTCAATTTAAATAAAATAAAAATAAAACCAGAGGAGGATGAGGAGGTGGAGGTTAGATGAAGAGGAAACTGTGTGCTGTTGGACAGGAACAAGCTTCCAGCCTCCCCACGCGTCTCCACACACCCCTGCATCGAGGGTTTCCCACAGCCTGCCACTGAAGAGATTGAATTCTGGAGAGAGAGAGAGAGAGAGAGAGAGAGAGAGAGAGAGAGAGAGAGCGAGAGCGAGAGAGAGAGCGAGAGAGAGGTCATAACTCCCCAAACGAAAGCCATGAGCTATGTCGCCATCTAGCGGCCGCTGCGCACTGGAGCCTGTGTGACGGTGGGTTTGGACCAGAGGTTTTGGAAACAGTGGAAACAGTGACTTCAGGCTGCTCCTTCACAACTGGTCGACATACTCGTGGATCAGCTCCAAACATAAAACCCACAAGGCTTTATGTCCGACAATGCAGATTCTCTAAGTCAAGGTCTTCTCTCGATGCGGGACGGCACGGTTCGCTGGTTACATAATAAGTGTATACATTAATTTACTCACTACAAAAAATCCAACAGAGGTCCAGGGTGAAGCTGCCCACGCTCAATTTAATGAAAACATTTTTCAAAGCATTCCTTCCACAACAGCGATGCAATGATCATTATGACCATCCTCACTACCAGGGGGCCAAATGAAGCCTGGGCATCACATCCAACATAATGAGAAATAAGAAAAATAAGTATTTCTGTGTCTTTATTCTTATTCAACATGGATGTATTTAATACGTTTACGTGAACGGATTTACATGTGGATTAAATTCAACTGATGTCTTTGAATTATTGATTAAAATGAAAAGTTTTATGGGGGCAGATGGACTTTTATAACTTTGGTAACAAATACAAGTGTATCCACAAAACTCTCTTCACTTTTTTTTTTTTTTTTTGGTGGGTGGGGGGTCCGTTTACACGACACCGGTGTTCTAATCCACTATATCTGCAAAGTTTTCATACACAGTCGTGAATCCCTGCTCTTTTTTTTTTTCAATTGAATACGAAATAATACAAACTCTTCCTGATTCCCTCCTGCAGAGACTGGCGGAGGCTATGGAGTGCTCTTACTGTGCATGTAAACAAACATGGCGGACCAGTAGTGGTATTACTCACAGTCCATTTTCTAGTTTTATGGTCCGTATCAGTAAGTTTCTTTTTTTTTTTTAACAGATTAGGTGTTGTCACGTGAAACGTTGTCGTGTAGACAGAGCCCAAGTTTTCTGTTTACACAATAGTTTTAGAACATCTTGTTTGCCTTTGTTGCCTCTTTTTGTTTGTCTTCCCCCCCCATGCCTACCTGCCGTCGCCGCCCTCCTCGCCGTCTCCGGCGCAGTGCTCCTGCCCGGTGGTGAGAGCGGGCGGCTGGCACTGCACACACACATGGTGGCCCTCCTTCAAGTCCTGCATCCACAGAGTGTGTGGGCCGTCGCTCTGCTGGCAGCCTGTCGTCAGAGACGTCAGCTCAAACTGGACACAGTACCTGTTTCACGCAAAGATAAAGGACTGAGATCAAATATTTACTTACTTCATATTTGGTATCGGAGGTGAAAACTGCTTTTTTTTTTTGCATTACCCTATAACATCAGTGCCGTCAGGAACGTCTCTTTTCTTCCTGGCGTTGCCATAGCCACCCGTGGTAATAAGTGCTGGGACTGCAGAGGGAGCATTCAATAAGAACAACACATGTAACCACATGTTGAAATGCTGCACCGATTACGTTTCTAATGCGCTGACTGGATGTGTCCATTTTAATTAAAATTTTTTAAAAAGAAACAAAACAAGCTGCTCTTTTGAGCCAACATGATATTTCGTTTAATTGACGTTTTGTGAAAATACAAAGTGACGGCTTGCTTGCTGCCTGAGCAGAGAAGGACGGCGGCGGGCTGTCTTCCATCACGCGCAGTGCGTCTGCCAGTGAGTTGTTTCTCGGCCCTGCAGGTTTGACCTGGAGGGCCGAGCCTTCAGTAAACACCGTATATCACAACGCGGCTATAATACGTCTGCTGCTGCACAGACAATCAGGATTCCCGTCCAGCTATGATAAAAAAAAAAAAAAAAAGACCAGCCACCCTGTCAACACAATTGACGGTTTGAACTCAAATACAGTATGTTTCTTTCGCGAGGGTCTTGGTGGTGAAACAGCAAAGGCAGAAGAAGAAAGAGAAACAGACAGAGCTTACACTCAAAAACCTCGTTTCATTGGGCAAAATCACTTAGCGACTTGGAAACAGACACATCTGTCTGCAGATGTTTTCAATGATGGACTTAATTTTAATTTGTGGGGAGCTTATGTAATTTTCTATATGTATTGACATTTTTCTTACATGTTTTATGTGGCTGTTTTGTCTGGAACCTAAATGTAATGCTGCTTATCTTTGCCAGGACACTCTCGATAAAGAGATTTTTTAAAATCTCAACAAGGTTGTTTTTTCTCTCTTGTAAAATATAAGTTAAATTAAAAAAGCTAAATTAAAAAAAAGTGTTCAAAGCGATGGATGGTGTTCGAGATCACCTGTTTTCTGGCCTCACATTCAGTTGGTGACATTTAATGTCGCTTCACTGTCGTCGGTGTAAATAAATTCACAGTTAAGATTTTGTATTAGGATGTAGAAAAATAATGTTTTTTATTATAACTTCAGAAACAACTTGGTCTTAATAAGGCAGGTTCAAAATGCTGTCAAATACCTAAAAATAAATAAATAAATTACACCTGCTCATAGGATGGATTCAGTCTAAACGGGTGGGGATAAAATAACAGAAATGTATTGAATATAAGGATTCTCCTCACCCAGTGAGTTCTGACAGTGGCCCTGCTGGAACCAGTACTCTGCACAGCCAGCGTGCTCCTCCAGCGCTGGGCAGGCTCTCCCAGCATTCTGAGGTTCCTGCAGGACGAGCCTGCTCCTCCTGCGGACCGTGGCCCTGCAGGGCTCGGCACAGCCGGACCAGGCCGTCCACTCGCTCACCACACAGGCCACAGCTGGGGTGCAGAGCACAGAGGGAAAATAATAACAACAACAACAACAACAAACATCACTGTCAGCAGTTGGAATGCATCTTTACTTCACACTGCCAGGTGACATTTCCTTTTGGGAAATAAGAACAGCTTTAATGATGCATGGAATGTTGTTGGACGTCAGAGAAGTTTCTCTCTAAACTACTTTCTTGGAAATGTAACTAACGCAATAATCGCCCAGCAGGACCGTCTTATCAATGTGCACATGGCGTTATCATTGTGTCTCTGTTTTTTTACACTTTGTTTATCGTCTTTACATTGAACAACAATCACCACAAGAAAAAGAAAATTAAAATAAAATAGCAATAAAACCACACTCACAAAACTCCAATCTAGTGTAAGTGATCATAGATCAAGGAAAAGTATACAAATAAAAGTGTATAAAAAAATACATACATACATACATAAAAATAAAATAATATAGTAAATGATACAGTTCCTCTGTGACACAGTATTCAACAGTTGTTGGCGTAAAGAAAATTTTAATAATATAGCAATAAAGCCACAGATGAACTCATTAAATTGCAAATCATATCTAGTGTCAGTGATCTTTGTTTAAGAAAAGAAAAAGTGTTACAGTAAAAAATAAAATAAATAAAATATAGAAATTAAAGGAAATTGAAATTGAAATAAGCAAAAAAAAGTAAAAGATACAAACATTGTGTCTCCGTGTTAGTCAAGCTGTCTGGGTCAGTTGTAAGAAGATGCTACATAATAATATAGGAGAAACTTTATATTGCTGTTATTGATTTTTTGAAAGAAACATATTAAAAAAAAGAAGAAGAAGCAGCAGCAGCAGCAACAAAACAGCTCAGCGGCAAGCAGACAGCAGAAGTCAAGGTAAGCTTGTACTTATTCAAGGTGGGTTAATGTTAACCTTGCTGTCAGCAGGAAATATTTACTTCCAGATTAATGAGATGGAATGTTGTGAGAGAGCAGACGATGAGGAGGTTTTGACGTGCACAGGGGGTTTATTTAGCATTGCAGAGAATACAAACTATGTCTAACGCTGTCATTTTCCTGCGCTTCCTCAGTTTGAATAATAGCAACACTCAGCATACAGTAACATCTGCTGTCCTTCCGTGGCACCTGGCGCTTGGGGACGTCAAGCAATCAGAGCTCGTGACTCGTCGTAACCTCCTCTAGCGTCAGAGCAGTTTGACCTTTCCGACAGTGTTGTGTGTTTAAAGGGAACTCGAAGTCTAAATATGACACTGAAGTCAAAATATTCCATATCAGTGACCATGCAGATAGTTTAAACCACCACCACAGTGTCGAACTTCACTTTTAACTTTTTAACATCACTGTCAAGCACATCATTAACAAACTGCAAAAAGGAGCTTTAAAAAGCGTCGTTTTTTTTTTTTTAAAGCTCGTCTAACACTGAGGTAGAAGCGAGCCCTACCTGGGCATGCAGTCTGGTAGTCGTGGCAGCAGTCCATGGTGGACACGCAGGCTTGGTCGCAGTAGCAGGTGCCATACGAGCGGTCAGCCCTCCATCCCTCGCTGATGCAGCCTGCGTCTCGTCCGGCGCAGCACAGGCCGTCCTCCCTGCAGCCCGACCAGCAAGGACCGACGAGGGACAGAAACACTCCCAGAGAGACGATTCCAGCAGAGCTGCTCCACCGGACCGGCATCGTGACAATGCACTCCAGACTGAAGACTGAAGGAGGTCAAGGCACTTTGCTATATCCACACCCCTCTCTTTGTTTTTAATGAACTGAGTGAGTGTTTTTATGTCCCCGTCTCGAATAAAGGCCCCACTTTTAGGATGAACTCCAGTCATCTCTGTCAGCGGCACACTGACCGGCGGGAGCTGAAGCATGTGTGGCGAGTTGGAAGTTATTCATTTTTCAACTGTGCATCTCTTAAAGGACCAGTTCACTCAGCATGAATGACAGCATGTCAGCCCATAAAGCTAAGAAACAACACTATAATACTATACAGCCATTAAACCAGGATTCACACAATTGAGACGTTCATACATTTGTTTTTGTCGCATTTTCTTATAGTTTAACTGTTATTTCAATAAGTGTTTGGCATCTTGTATTGATCAAGCATGATGAAAACAGGATTCTGATTTTGTGGGCTTTTCTATTTGCCTGGACTTATAGTGTCATAAAATACAAAGCATACCCTGTGAAGTATGGCTCTTTTTCAAACTGTGTGTGCGATTAAGAAGGGAAATAATCAGGAAAAGAACTTTATGTGTTTCTCACTAATATATCGTTATACAGACGTAGAAAAAAAGTTTTGCGCAAAACTTATAGAACGTGAACATTCAATCTTTCCTATTCTGTGTTTCTACAGCAGCCAGCTTCCCGGGCCCATGCGTGCCTCAACATGTGAAAAGGGTGGATTAATAAAACTCCCATGGTCGAGGTTATTCATGCAAAAAGAACAACAGAGGACAGGGAAGGCCTCCGCTCACGCTCAGATTCCCAGCTATTATGTGCGCGAGTGGAGTGACAACAGGGGAGAAAAGGGCGGCGAGTGATGCTGAAAGAGTGATAATTACACCACTCTGATCACCAGCAAGTCTGAAATTCGCCCAGACGTGGAGAAAATATGGCAAAAGTGGGGTTGATTCTGTGCGCGTTGGGACCTTGTGTTTCCTGCGTGTCCTGCTCAGAGATGTGCAGTTTGCAGAGGTGTGACTCCGACCTTTTACTGCTTCACTAAACAGGCGGTCGACTCAAACTGAATGCTGCTGCACTTCCTGTCGCTCTTCTTCACCCCGGAGGGAAAAAAAAAAACCTTACGAATGAATAATTCATGTGGTTTTTATGTTGTTTTTTTAAAAAAAAGGATTTTATGTCTCAAAGTGCGTTTCCAAAATTAAACAAAGATGATCAGCAGGTTTCTATCCTGTCGTGTAGGTTTGGATTATGGATTGTGTTTTAAAGGCATTCTCCTAATTCCCGCTCTCTGAAAAGCACTTTAGGGAACATTTGTAGTTCTTTTCAATGTGCTGCATTAACAACTTGACTCAGCTTGGCAACAAAAGCACTAGTGCAGCACCCCTGTGGAACCCTGGAGAAGGATTTTCTTTGCTCTATTTTATCCTGATCATTAAAATATTACTTTGTGACTGTGGTGAGAAAAATCCACTGTCTTCATTTTCTGGTAGTCTTCTGTTCAAAAAGCCAAAGAGGCTCCGCCTGTCTTGCATAAGTGTGTGCCTTTTAAAGTGGATGTTAAATATTCTCAATTTTTCCTGTTGTGCTGCACTGGAATTAAAGAGCTAAAATAAATTGCAAAAAAAAAAAAAAAAAAATTACTCACGACGGGCAGAAACAGGCCAGTGGTGAGTGATTTTTCCTACAGAAGGAGTAGAAGCACCTCAAAAAAAAAAAAGAAGAAGAATATATTCTTTTTGGGAAACATCAGCCAAGCGGCTGGCACGAAGTCAAACACAGTTCTACATTGGACCCACATCTCTTGGCCCACACGTGAGTAATCAGGTATTACCATCAGATTTCAGGCTCTTTCGTTGCTGCTGTGGTGATACAGACTTAAAGCGGGGCAGGTTTCCTGGCAGCACTGAAAGCAGCCTCCTCCAGACAGTACTGGCTCAGTTCTCTAAATATGTTCCGTGTATCAGAAGCTACTAAAGATTATTAGAGCCCTAAGTTCATGTCGATCTTCAGCCGTCCACCACTGCCAGATTTGCTGATGACCTGACGCGAAACAACAATAGAACACAAAATTCTGCATTTGACACTGTGGTGTTGTGAGAACAGTCTGCACACTGACACCCAGAAGGCAAAGGGAATCGTGGGGCACTTCAGAGTGCATACAGAGGATTGTGGGCTTCAGATTCCTTTGTGTCCTACTTCTCTGCTGGCTTCACCGGGACTACAAATATCTGCCATCATGTGAGGAAGGCTCAGCTGTGCCTGTTCCCCCTCAAGCGGCTAAAGCCAGCGGGGCTCCCTCACCCCGTGCTGATTAAGTTCTATCAATCAGCCTTCGAGAGCCTCCACACCGACCGCTCAGCAGAATCTCTTCCTCACTTCAAAGATATTAATGCCAACCGGTTACCAAACAAAAAAAAAGGCCGACTGAATATTCAAGGTCCACCCTGGATATCACCAGGTTTCCATGCCGACCTTTTAAAGGAGACATAAACTCTTTAAAGAGTCAACAAATAAAAGAAATCATCTATAGCCAAGCGGTAATAATCCACAGACGTCTTCATGTTCAGTTGCAATGACTTGCTGTGTCCTGGAAAATGAAAAGACCAGCTGAAAAGAATGTTTGTATATATATTTTCAACCAACCAAAGCAGTGGTGCTTTAACTATGATGAATTCAAATGTGATTATCTGTCGCCTTCCAGTCACAGGTTTGGCGATTTGCTCCCACCCTGTGTTTAAGTGAACCAACAGGTTTATCCCCAATGGAGCTTCACCTGTGGTGTGTGGACATGTGACTTTAACACAGCAAAAAACAAATAAACTTTTGTGTGTCACCCACTTTTGCAAAACCGCCTCCACCCATACCTCTTCCTTGAAGTAGGACAGAAGAAAGGTGACATGAGACGCAGGTAATTTAGGTCAAAATGAGTACGCACTATCGGTCAATTGAAAACAAAAAAGAAAAAACAATGCATGAAGCGTATAGTGCCTCACATGCCAACACGGTGAACAGAGTTTGCAGTGTTCGCCAGCAGAAACCGAGAAACGTGATGCAGAACAAGAAGCCTTCATAGCACCTAAGTAAGAGTCCAAAGATTTATAGTTCACATACATAATCTCCTTATGTTCTCGTTTAGAATGATTTGCTCTGCTCCACTCGGCGGCTGCTGAACTGGGACAAAACTAAATGTTATTTTTGAATCATATCCAGTCACTGACCCATCCAAACGTATGTTTTATGACAAGACTGGATATAAAGATTTAGACTGAGTTTACAGGTTTCTCAAGCGTCGTGCACATTAAAATCTAAATAAATCAATCGGAAATGTTCTTTTGTCTTTACTTGTGAGCTAAACTTCCAGAATGCGATGAAATATGAAGCTTTTACTGTGTTTAAATCATCCCCCTTCTTTTGAGTTACATGTCTATCGAGCTTTGAGTGACACGTTGCCGATCCATGAAATCAGTCACAGTCACATGCAATAAAAGCCACTGAATAGCATAAAATACATAACTCTGAATTCCAGAAGGAAGCCAGGCTAAAAAAAACAACAAAAAACACATGTGGGCACAGGGAAGACATCCATAGTCAGACAGGCTCAGACTCTGCGCTGCCTCAAATGTTATTTTCTTTACTCATTAATTACTTTATCATTATAATAAATGTTTCATATTAAAGTACAATCGGCAGCCTGTGTAAGAATGTAGTGCACAAGCATTTCGTTGCATGATGGATGTGGAAGTGTAACCCCGTCCGACAGACGTCCTCGGACTTCCAAGAGCCTTTAACTCCGTAACGCCGTCTGACACGTGTTACTTTCCTGAGTAATGGTGAAAACGCACACATTCACAGCTTCTAACAAAAGTGGGTTTATTGGCAGCTTAAGCTATTTTCACTAATCCAGTCGAGGGGGTATATAAATAAACCGAGGATGGAGGCTGTTGGTCACAGAAGGAGGGGAAACACCAGCTTGGCTGTCTGCATCTCAGCTAGACTTTAGAAAACAGGAAACGGAGGTGAAGTCTGACCCGCCACCCACCGGCCAGACGTCATTGACCTCAAAGATAAAGCCTTCCAAAGCATAAAATAGGGGCGAAAATGATTTTTCTCATGGACCTCCAGATGATGCTGCTGGATGTGATCTACTTCATCCTGCGCAACTCCATGCGGATGGTCATGCGCCCGCGCACCAAACCCATCGACGGCGAGCTGGTGCTGATCACCGGGTCGGGCGGCGGCCTGGGGCGGATCTTCGCTCAGGAGTTCACCAGACACGGGGCGGAGGTGGTGCTGTGGGACATCGACGGCGACGCCAACGAGCAGACGGCCAAGCTGGTGCGGGAGATGGGGGGCCGGGCCCACACCTACACGGTGGACGTGACCAAACGGGAGGAGGTGTACCGGCACGCCGAGCTGGTGAGGGAGGACCTGGGCCGGGACGTCACCATGCTGGTGAACAACGCCGGCGTGGTGGCCGGGCGGCGCATGATGGACTGTCCCGACGAGTTGATGGAGAGGACGATGAAGGTCAACTGCCACGCCCTCTTCTGGGTGAGAGCTCTGTAGTAAGACGCACGGAGGTCAGTCGGCCAGTCAGACGTGACACAATAAAGAGAGTGAACCTTCGAAAGATCACAAATTCAGAGTGAAAATTTTTTACTGTGCATCAAAGTGTCACAGAATCCAAAGACGTTTATGACTTTGAAAAAATGCATCTGGAAGCCAGAGGGATTTTCATCCATCGATGACGAACTACTTCAATCGATGAAAATCGAGCTGCATGACACTTACAACTATTTGATCACATACGACAAATAAAACAAGCAAGTGTTTACATTTTAAAGAATGAATGGAAGGAATACAATATAGCCGGTATCTGCAGCTTCAACTCTCTTGAAGTGTCATTCAAAGTCATGTTTTGCCAGCGAGTCACAAAGATTTGCTGTAAATACGCCTCGTATTCCGGCGGGACATCGTCCTGGGGGGGGGCACAGTAATACTCACTGGAATTCAGAGAGGTCAACTTTAAGCTTGTGTATTTCACAATGTTTAATCTTCTCATCATTAGCAGTGCACAGTGTGTGTGACTGTACACAGGTTGTGTGACGTGTATTGAAATGCATTGTGTTAAGAGCATGATCCTACTCACATTATTGTTGGGGGGGGGGGGGGGGGGGCTTGTATCAATCCTCTTAAAAAGGAGCTGCTTGTGCAACATAAGCCCGTATAATCATTTGTGTTTGTACTTGTGTTCTCCCTGCAGACAGTAAAAGCCTTCCTTCCTCAAATGAAAGCCCAGAATCACGGACACATCGTGACGATCGCCAGCGTCCTCGGCCTCTTCAGCACGGCGTGCGTCGAGGTGAAGACGAGCTGGGAGAACCCCCACAGAGCAGATAGTCAGCAGCCTCGTTAATGCAGCTTTTACGCTCCCCTTTGCACCAGTCAGCACATAACGTTGGAATTCAAACGCTGCAATTAGCAGTCTAAGCAAGTCTGGCAAATACAAATAAATGCATTTTTCCGTACCTGTCGATGCAAATTGGAAAAAAGCTCTTTTTCCCCCCCGTGGCAGGATTACTGCGCCAGCAAGTTTGCTGCAGTGGGTTTCCACGAGTCTCTGGCCCACGAGCTGCTGGCTGAGGAGATCGAAGGAGTGAAGACGACACTTGTGTGCCCTTACATTGTGGATACAGGCATGTTTGAAGGCTGCAAGATACGGTGCGTCCAATTAAATATTTACATCCTTTTTGTATTCATATTGTAGTGGTTTTTTTGCAAAAGGGTGATCGGCACCAAGTTTGTATTATTTAAGCATATCACCTGTTAAATGAAATGAAATCTGCAGCATTAACGTGTCGACTGAAGCAGCACATTTCCGTAAACTTGCCGTTAAAGACGCAGCAGATTCTGTTCCCACTGTAAATCTTCTGCGGTGTTTCCCGTCAGGGAGGAAGTGGAGCTGATCCTCCCACCTTTAGAGCCCCAGTACTGCGTGGAGCAGGCGATGAACGCCATCTTGATAGATCAGCCATTAGTGTGCATCCCCCGCCTCACCTACCTGCCCGTCCTCTCCAGAGCGTGAGTATAGCAAGCATCCCCGCCGGCCTCACGCTAACCAGGTTTCAAAAACGGGCCTGTGCCGCGTCCTTCGAGTCATTTTCATTGTGTCGCAAGCTCATGTTCTGTTGTTTTTCAGGTTGTTGCCATGGGAATCGAATGTGGTCACGTATCGCTTCATGGGTTCTGACAAGTGCATGTACCCTTTCATCGAGACCATGCAGAAACAAGCCAAGAATAGCAGCATTATGGTTGCGTAATCTTACTTTGACACACTCCTGAACCTTAACGCTCATTACAATCAAATGAAATGGGATTTTTTTTTTTTTTTTTTTAATTGCTTCAGTCATATGAAGACTGGAAGGGACTTTATATTTCAGACTGTTCCTTCAGAAGCCTGAACTGAATGACGACTCAGCCAAGTCTTCATCAGCATCTAAAAACAAACCTTCTGCCGTGTTCAGTTGAAATCTAAAGTCCCTTCAAAGCATTTTTTTTCACCTCAAAAGCTGTGAAATGACCGGCGACTCATCATCACGCGACGGGACGGTGTCTTTTAAAATGTCAACTATGTCCCAGAATGCTGTGCTGTGACGTATGTACATAGAATAAAAGCAGTGAAAACTACCGACTGCGGCAGCGAGTGCTTTGTGTCTTTCTGACTCGACACGACCACCGTGTGGCGCTGCGGACTGACGGCTCATTCAGAATTGGATCAAACTGTATTTCAACTGTTTCGCACACAGATTCTCGGGAAAATTCTGGGGCGACGACACGTCACTGCACGGATTAGGCACGTCTCATCGCACGCGTATAGTGTTGACAACAAAGTGGGAAAAGGGGCCAAGAAGTGTTGCTAATCGTGAACGACAGCAACGGCACAGTGAGACGTAAACAGGAGCCAAACATTTTCATGAAAGGAGCGCGCATGACTAATGATGAAGGATGTCCTGCAACACAATGGTGGGAATGCAAACGTCCCCATGTCGGGTGAAGAGATCATGTTGTGCTCTCAAGTGATAATAAACAACAACAAATTTGTGACAAATGAACACGGCAAACAAGACGGTACCAATACCTTGTTTGTTTTTCTGTTTAACCTATAATGGGCATATTGGTATTTCTACTTTTTTCTAACTAGAGGTTGAAAGGCTTGGTTTTCTAACCTCTATGCCACCTTGCATTTTTGGTGTTCACAACTTTTGTACAGATATCAAGAGCAGAACGTGCAAATGGTCTTCAGCTTAGCCTGCTCCAACGATTAATATCAAAAAAAGCAATTTCTATAGGCAAGAGCAGGCCTGAGAAACCGTCCATTGAAGTCTCCTGCGTTCAGATGTTGGGTGTTTGTGGCTGCCAGCGTTTGGCTTCACTGTGATCTTTCGACAAGTCGGCGATCAGAGAAGGTGTTTACAGGCGGTGCGGGGAAAACAGATTGGATGGGACTGGTAAAAAGAGGAGCTGGGTATCAGCACAATGTCGAGAGTGCGCCCAGAGATATCGAGTGCAGCTACAGGTCAATTGAGACTGGAAGTAAAATGACTTTGAAAAGAAAAGAAAAAAAAAAAACCTATGTTGATAGTAAAGTACATTGGCAGGAGAAGACAGCTACTGCATAGTAAATCTCACAAATGTATATTACGCAAGGCTTCTTTTTTTTTTTAATTAGAGTGTCAAGAAAAACCCATCTGAGACATTTTACGCTTCAATAAATTATTGGGCGAAACCCAAAACCTTTTCGGTCTCGGCTCAGAATCAAATCAATGCAGCTCAGTCTGATAACGTCCCCAAATATGAGCGGCGTTGTGAGTAATATCGACGGTGGACGTAAAGAAGAGGAGATATGAGAAGTCGTCGTTTTGTGCACATAAGCACTGAAGTTTAATTACCATGGGGAGCGGAGAGAACGGGGGAGATTGACATGAGGGAGAGAAAAGGATCATCGGGGGGGGGGGGGGGGGGGACTGATGCAACCAGGAAACATCCCGACCCGCAAACAGCCGAGACAACGTCACATTACATCACACGCTACATTTAGTCACAAATTCTTCCCGGCCCTACATGGTAATGTCGATAACACTTCACTTGTGGTTGTTGATATAAAGCACTCTAGGAAAATCAACAGAGGTTCGCCAGCTGCACCCTAGACAAAGATGAGACCCTTCTTTAATGAGCGACCTCGGCGAGAGGTGGGGGGGGGGACGTAAAACACTTAAAAGCAAGAGTTAGCAGGTCTCACAGAGGGGGAGCAAGTTCTATGCAAAACAAAACAGAGTTCACAGTTAATTTTCGCTCTCTTTTCTTTTCTTTTCTTTTCTTCCCACCAAGTAAACCAGCGGCTCGTTGACTAGGATGCAGCTACGTCTTCTACAAAGCAACCCAAAAAAATAAATAATGTGAACAATTAAACAACATCAAGGAGGAGGAACGTCTTTTGATTTTCGTCAATCTTGTTTAACTGTGAACATCTTTGTAACAATGAATATGAGCAGTGACGGTTGGGAGCGTCCGGTGCCCGGCGCTCCCTGCAGCCTTCTAAATGGGACTAAGAACACAGTGTCTGAGTTTTCTCTAGTGCTTTTTACAGACAACCCAACCTGATCATCTACACAGTGCCATCCAGGGTCTGTGCCAGTGTGCTTGAGTTAGTCTGTTTCAGGTGCAAGTCGCCTTCCATTTCCTGCTTGCCGCACCTGTGAAAAAGCATCACATTTAGTGTCGGTTGTCGAATTAGTCAGACCCAGAATGCTCCGTGACGTATTCACCCGAGGAGCTGTTCTATCAGTCTGAGCGAGTTGACTGTAAATCTTACAAAAACAAAACTCAACTGATCATATTCAGCGAGGAACAGAACATTAATTCCTATGAAACTCTAGAATTGAGAGATTTATGTTGGTATGAGACCTAAGAATGCTGCTGTACAAGAAACACCCCTAAAAAAAAAAAAAGTAATATCAAAATACTGGAAGAAAAGCTTGAAGATGAAAACTTCTTTGGCATATTTGCTCATTTTCCCTTCATGACGCCAAATGAAGACTAAAACAAGACTTGGTGTCATTTTATCAGAAAGGTAGGAACTTCCTGCTCTGCTGCGAGTGTTTACTCTCAGCTGATGGAGGCCTGACCTGCCAGCTTCAGCCAAGGTGACACAGAAATCTATTTCCACCCCACACTGTTTATGTAGTGTATGGCCGAGCGAGAGGCGTGGAGAAACAAGATGTAGCTCACCCAGAGGCTGGTCCATTTCCTGTCCTTTCATTTGACTGCTGGTCGAAGTCTGAGAGCAACTTCAATATGTTCAGTGCAGCCTGCGGGGTTAAAGACCATCATATATTAGTTTTTACTCTGCTGAAGATTCTTCTATAAGACACCAGGGCCAGTATTTTGGACAAAACAAGTAGAGTGAGAGTCAATGACACAACAGTATGCAGCTTCCAAAAAAAAAAAACAGCATTGCATTGGCTGAAATTTACATTTGATACCGTTAAAGGCCATAATTGTCATCATTTATCTAGTAATCGATTCATCCACATCATCCTAGCATGGTTCCTTTGCTGTGTTCCTCTGTGTGAAATGTCTTCTCACACTTCTCACGCAGCTCATATATAATGCAGGTCAGACCAGATGAGGACATATGGCTGCAGCTGAAGGACGTGTTCTAAACCTTCATAGACTCACCATATCGTGGCAGGAGTCAACATCTTTCCCAATCCCGTGGCTGATGAGCGGCGGCTGGGAGGAGCAGTTAATCAGCGACACGAACTCATTCTTATTGTTTTTGGGAAAGTCCTTGTATTCAACCTGCGAAAGAATTAAAACGCTTAACTTTTGCGCGGCCTCGGTGCTTTTCGAAGAAGACGGGAGAGGTTGTTTGTTACCTGCAGGCACTGCACAGATGCGAGGAAGCCGAGCTGTTCTGAGGGCCTGGTGAGGGGCCCGTGGGGAAGCTGGTTCAAGTTATTTTTGTTTTTGAGGATAGTCTCAGCAGTCACTGACGTCCCTGCGTAGAGCAGCTCGTTGGCAATCATGGCAGTGATTGTTGCCTTGCCTGGGTTGGGAATAGCTCGGCTGTAGTCCTTGGCGTGGGGTCCTTGGCAGGCCCCGACTGCTTGAGCCACCTCAGGCACCATGGGCAGGATACCTGCAGGCAACTGCTGGTGGCTCAGGTAAGGCAGACGGAAGTCCTCCTCCTTGGAACCTTTTGAACAGAACAGGCCACACAGGACATGAAACCATCGGTTTATGTCACGGGTGGCGAAAAATATCGGCGCCTGTGGTAAATTTTACCCATTGCCACGTCCTCTACAGAGCCGGGTTCAAAGAAGGTCACTTTGCGGCCGTCACCAGGTTTTTTCACAGGCGTCTTAACAGTTTGGAGAGAAAAAAAAGAAAAGTGACAAAAGTCATGTGTATCATTAGGACACAGACGTGCACACGACACTTTCTCTGGTGTACTCAAATACCTTTTCGTCAGTTTTGAGTGCCGGTTTGGGGGGCTGTGGCTGAGGCACTTTATATCCCAGAAGTTCCAGCATTTTCTCTGCAGCGTTCCTCTTCGCCACCTTCTTACTGGGCCCCATTCCCTCTGCGGACTGGCCGCACACCGTCACCTGAAGCGAAGCCGACAGATGGAAGAATTGAACGAGGGGCAGAATTAAGACGCGAGGACGCGAAGGAAAAGCGGAGGCAGATGTTCGCCCGGGTTCGGCCGCCAGCGGACTCGCCTGCATGACGAACTCCCTGCGCCGGGGCAGACCTCGCTCCGTCACCATGCTGTACTCCGGCTCCTTCTCCTTCTTGGCCTGCTGGATCTGAGCCAAGCGGCTGATGGGATTCATCCCCTGCCCATATTCTGGGCTGGTCTGCAGCTGTTAGCGCGATAAGTGAACTATTACCGAACGAGGCTCTTCGGAGGGGGACGATTTTGCCTCCGATTTAAGACCGGCGTTACCTTGATAATGGATTTGGTTTTCTTTTTGATGCGCGGCACTGTCTTTTCCACACTGGGTATGTGGGGTAGCCGCTTCAACTCTCCCAGCACCGCCGCTGCCGCCAGCTTCTTGGCGATCTTTTTACTTTTCCCCTCGCCCTCGCCTGTGAAGTCCCCGACTGCAACTCGCACTATGAAGCTCTTCATGTGTGGAGGACCTTCTTCCTTCAAAACCTGGAAAACCACATTGGCAAGTTGAGATGAGAAGGAACATTTACTGACGTTTCTTTTACTGACTGTGGATGAGGGATGAGAATCTCCTTCAAACCTCAAAATTAACCGGTAAGTTGCGTTTCAGTGCAATTTCAAACACTTGACTGATTTCTGATTTGTTGAGGTTCTCCTCCTCGGGCTCGCCGTTCATCTGTTGAATGAATAGAACATTTTTTTTAAATAGCAGTCCAGCCTTGTTCCATGCTAAGCGAGCACTTCTTTCCTCACCACTGGCAACTGTTGCAGTATTGGCTCCTTCTGCAGAACTTTTAAGGCCTTGGCAGCGGCGTCGTGTTTGGCCATCTGCCGCGTGCGTCCCTTCCCAATAAACTGCTGGCCTCCGATGGAAAGCTCCATGTGGTATAACATTGGTCCCACTGGAGGAAACGGGTAGTAGTACCTGGGCACCCAAAAATAATAATAAACTCATTTCCCTCCCGAGACAAAACAGCCTTTTTTTCAACTGATGAAAGTATGTCATGTGAACTCACTGTTGCATAGAGCGCTGGTAAGGCCCTGGAGCGCGGACGTTGTAGTTGAAGTTTGGCGGTCTCATCCCCGGGTACGGGTCGATGGGTTTATACATGGGCTTTTTACCAAGCTTCGTACATAGTGCATTCAACTCCATGGTGTGCGTCATGCCATCTGCAGGAGAGGAAACCCAACGTGAGGATCCATCTGGATCAATTTAAGTTCCCGGCAAAGTGTGAACAAACGAAAAAATCACTATAATGTGAACGGGAGAGACGTCTTTAACAAAAATAAAAGGTTTAAGTCCAAAGCAATGGAACGAACTGTGACAGTGACGGGAACCAGTTTATGGAACGCAGTTCAGAAAGAGTCAGGAATTCTCCCGGCATTTAAGAAACGAATAAAAGCGACAATGTTAAAAAAACAAAAGAATGAAAATTAGATTTGGACATAAATAATGTGAGATATTTGATTTGAACGAAAATGAAAGATAGTTTTGAATTTGTACATTGTAAATACTGTACATAAAATGCACAGAAATATCAGTAAAAGTAAATATTTAAAAGGTTGGACATTAAAAAAGTAACACACTGAGGTTTTCTTTTGACTTAAATAAATACATTTTAAAAAAACAACAACAACAAGTGAGGCGAAGACGACAGCGGAGCCAGTGGGAGCAGCCCACCTGGGGTCTTGCCTGTGTTGCGGGGGCTCCTCACGGTGGGTTTGGGAAGTGTGGTCTCAGCGAGGGCGGACGATGCAGCCGAGTGCTGGGCTTTCTTGATACTGGTCCCCTCGGCCTCCCAGTGCTGATCACCCAGCGTGAGCCTCACAGAGAAAATCTGAAATGAAGTCCACATAATTAACATGGATCTGTGACAGAACAGGAAGACAGGCCGAGTAAAATTAGTTGAGATGATGTGTTGTTGTTTTTTTTCACTGGGCTAGTCACTAGTGATTAGATGAAAACACAGAAATCCACATGATGTGCAACTTTATGAACAAAAAGTTCACATGGAAATAAACTGAATTGGTACTTTGTGTGTCTCACTAATTTTGCAGGAACGCTGCACAAACTCTTGGTGACGTTTGCGTCACAGTTAACCTGGACTAAACACGTCTCCCGCACAACATTAGACAAATGAAATCAAATAATTCTTTGCGCAACTGTTTTGCTGAGGACAGACGGATGTTGAGTTATGGGAGAGCATTGAGGATTCTTCACCGTATCGTTGCCTGCGTCCAGCAATCATTTGATCCCGAAGCTCATAGAATTCACGCTGACATTTCTTATGCTTCATAATTTTCGTTGACAAAAATTTGAGAAATGGTTGAGGCTTTTCCGTTTGAAACCATAGACACAGTAAAATGTAAATCGTACTGCAGTGTTCGGCGTTCTGGTGAGAGAGGTATGTGACATACACAACAACTGTAAAACTCATTTTAAATTAAAAATGTAAAAACAAAGAGGAGCAGGTCGAAGTCGATGGAGATATAACTAGCATGAAGGCTCTGTGTGAAAAATGTTGAATTAACCTGCACAGAATAAAAGCTGCTAGCAGTGTTAGCGACTCTCAGCCACAATATCTGCTTCCACTTGTTAAAAGTGAAGTGAATTCTTTGACCCTGAATAAGCGGTGCTGAGACCTCCGGAGTGCTGCACTACGCCAACAGAACCTTGCACTTCAGCCACTTTCAAATCCAATATGGTTGCTGGAAGTTGTGGCTGAAGGCTTGAAAGATCTCTGAATACACACAACGCATTCAGGGACGTTTCATATACTTGACTATAAAGTTGCACGACATTGAGTGTTTTTCTTTTTCAGACGAGTCAACTCGTCTCCATTCTGATTTGCATTTAGTTTGACAGAAAAAGTAGTCGCAAACAACATTCCCAGTGAAAACCCATGCAAATTATTTTGGTAGATATTTTAGGAAGTTGTGGAGTGCCGGAGACGGGGGGGTGGGCTGCCCACTCACCTTTGAGTGAGCAGGTCCTTGCTCACAAAGCAGCTTATACTCAGGTTGGATCTTGTTGAAACGGGCTAACTCATTCACCAAACACATGGGGGTCTTCTCTTTAGGGTTTGCCATGTTACATACTGTAAAACAAAGGAAAAATGTGACGCGCGGCAACTCGCCGGCAGAAAACTGACAAACTGAACAGAGCGCTACGGAGTTTGGGCTTGTTGACCACGCGAGTAAAAGCCAAACGTCACCTGTGGTGGTATTGTAGGGAGTGGCTGAGCCGGCAGGGAGAGCGGAGCTCCTGCTGGGCTGGCTGGCGCTCTCCGACTGCAGGGTGCCTGAGGCAGAGGGGATGCTGTAGCCGGGCTGTGGCTGGCCCAGCTGCAGCGGGGCAGAGGCGGCAGGCATGGGGCTCGCTGGACACTGAAACTGGAGCTGCGACATCCTCGTTGCTCTGGTAACAGCAGGCTGAGGTGGAGATAGGAGATTTTGCGGTACGGGAGGGACTGTTGATTGAGGAGGTCTGAATGTAAGCTCTACCTGTGGGGGGGGGGAGAAAAGAGGCAAACATTTAGCAATTCTGTATTTAAATTACATTTTTAATTGGTTCGTCAATACTGTTGTCAGTGGTAAACACAATGGAGCCCATATCCAATAAATAAGACTGGGTGTGTTCTCACTGCACTGCTTCAATGTCAGCGGTCTGTCAAACAAAGATACTCAATCAATTTAATTACCAGATGATCTGACCAGCATGTGGCCGGACTGTGGAGAAGCCACAGCCGGCCAGACTGTGCTCACAGTCATCAACAGCGTGGGCCACGGAATCAATGAGCATTAAAGGTTCAGCCGTCTCGATCACTATCAAAGCAGGAACATCAACAGATCAATTCAATACACCCGTTTCAATCAATCAGTCTTTAATTAAAACTTTACTTTGTACTCTAAAAAGATCCCACTCCTTGTCCATTGCAATGTACACACACACACCCACAGTTGGTCACACGACGAAGTGGCTGAGCATCGATGAACCAGGTCTGGAAAATGTTCCATCACTGGAACATCTGCACCAGGAGACATCCCAGCGCCTGGCGACCATGACACAACCCGACGGACCAGCCCAACGCCCCCCCGAGCACTCGGAGGAATGAGCACCACTGCCACAAACCATCGGAATTCTGCCAAAGCTTAACACTGCAGACACAGTTTGTGGAAAACCAGACAGCGGGGAAATTCAACAATCCATACAACTGGCGAATAAAAATCAAAGTTGGCCCAAGTGAGAAATAAACTGACCCTGGCTTTTAATCCGATTTGATATTCTTTATGTTGTGGAATAAAACTGTGCTCAGAGTCAAAGCGCAGATTCTTGACTTGTCGTGATGCGTTTGAGGACAACGCAAATACAATGGATAAACGTTTCTCTCCCGAAGTCCAGGGGAAGAATAAGTCAAACTTCCATTTTGTCTTGCTTGAGCTGTAAGCGGCTTTTCTGTTATCCAATATTAAATGTGTACAAGATAGTTACAAAGAGCATCGATAGGTCTTAATCATCAGCAGACAAGGAAACGGACAGCATTGTTTCAGGAAATTGTAGCTGTTGGTAACAATCTCTATCATTTTCCAGACAGACACCAACAACAGTACATCCAACTGAAGGGTGGAATACAACAGACAGGTTTTTCTACATGACACAAGTGGTGAGGTGTCTTGTGAATGTTCATATTGATGTTTCTGTTCAGCTCTGTTTTTAGCGGCTCAGTTTCCTGTGTTCGGTTGTTTATATGAAGGCTTTTACCAGAGTCGACTCCTCCTGCAGCTTTTAGTTTCACCGTCACACGCTGGATTTGTGGCAGGTTACATTTATTTGACAGTGCTGCAAAAGATAACTGTGATCAATGCTTCTCGTCATTTTTTATTTTGACAAACCTTCGACAATATTTTAGTCAGGAAATGTGCCAAGTGCTGTTATTTATAGTGTCTGAAGGGAAGTAAAACCTCTGTGTTGAAGAGAGGGCTGCACCAGACATGTCAGATTTAGTTGTCATGGTGTCAATATGCATATCGCAAAACAATTACTGACTGAAGTACATTATGTTTACATGCACTGTGCACTCATGTTCTGCAATTTGAAAACAACGGTGACGATCTCAGGACGGCTGACAAGTCGTTCCATCCTCTCAACTCCCAAATCCTGAAGGTGGGAAGCACTAGAAGCTCAAGACACGAGTCAACAGCAAATAGAAGCAGATTTTTTTCTTCAATCGACAACCTCTGCTCTGCTGCTCATCATACAAATGCAGCCAAATAAATCAGGCTTTATAGCGATACTACATGTATTACCAATGTTGTTACAACAAAGAAATAATCCACCGAATCTAAACTTTCCTACTTTTAGCATTTTCAAACTCATTTTAGTTCAGGGGCCACATAATACACTAATCTGTACATTTTAACTTGAAAGGTTTTGTTTGTTGTGGCACAGTGGAGTAGAAGTTTGAGATAGTTGATGTTTTTGTAAACCGATTTGCAATTATACTGAAAAACACTACAACCTCAACATAAAGTTGATTTTTAATGACGCTTTCAGGTTGAAAAGTCGGTGACTTGTCCAAAAGACTTCTCCTTTAGCTGTTGCGTTCTGCAGCCTTTCACATGCATGTCCTTACAAACTCAGCCTGACAAATTCTGTTAAAAAGTCAACATTTATTTGCAGTTTTCTTTCATACGTTTGGTCCTTTCCTGGGCCGGATTGAAGCCTCTTTTTTGGCCTGTTTTGGCCCACTTTCCTTATGTTTGACACCCCATGATGTAGACCGTTTAAATTCATCGTTTCTTTGTTGTGGATGGGAATTTTGTGTAGCAGTACAAAAAAATAGGATCGGAAGCCTGGTGTGAATCAGTCACTGAAGTCTTTTGGATGATTTCACAAATGGAAATACTACAAGTTACCTAATCTGATTGTGTCTCGTATGGGAGTGGTCCATCAGTCTTTTGTGGGTGTTGTTTGGGGGGGGTCCCCAATCAGATCATTAAAAGATTTACCTAAAGATTACACCTGCAGAGCTGGTATTTGCTCACGTGTTGAAATTGTTGACAGCATGTTTAAAGGGGCGTTAAGCTTGTGCACGAACGGCCAGCCCGCCTCAGTCCTGCCCCACTGGGCAGGTTACCTGCAGAGCAACGTCCAGGACATCCATGTCTGGAATACAGACAGAAGACGTTTGATGTATACAAATGTATAGATCCCTTAAAAAATAAATAAATAAATCAGGATGTTTGTAGAGAAGAGGCCGCCGGCCGGCCGGCCGGCAGGCAGCCTCCCTCCCTCCGGAGGACCAACGCTAAAGCTAACTAGCTTCCAAGCTACACCGGCAGAGGTGGAATCGGGGCGGTTCGCGTGAAATAGAACCTGCGGCAGCAGCGTGAAGCGGAGGAAGGTCTCGCGGCTCAGTTTAAAGTGTCTGACACTCTCCCGGGACGCTTCACCGGGTTGACTCCCAGCCGGTGAAACCGCTAGCTGGCTGGCTAGCCGGCTAAGCAGACAGCACAAAGTAAACCTCACCTCGTCGCTCCTTCTCCGCAGGCTTCTAGTTACTCCATGACACACGCGGACTTGGTGTTTTGGCTTCTTTTTTTTTTTTTTTGGTTTAGGGGGGTTGACGGCAAGTTTCAGGAGTCTGTGGGTGTGAGTTTAATGTCAAAATGCGGGCGGTGAGGAGGTGGACATTGGGGAGACAGGGCAAACACTAAAGAGAATGGCACTCTCCTGCAGCCACACCAGGAAGTGACGTCACGCACAGAGGAAGCACTTCCAACACACATATTTCCAGAGTAAAATCCACCGAGAAACTCTTGGCTGGGCAAAAAAAAAAAAAAAAAATCGATTTAATAGATTATTCGAATTTGTAGCTAAAAACTATTTATATTTTGCCAATTCAAGCCCCCCCCCCCCCCCAGCAGTTTTTATTTGTTTTTGATAATGTTGTTTGATAATCTGATGTCTGCAGTCATTTTTAAATACATTGAGAAAAAAACAACAGAAAATCCAATTCTTTTTTTTTTTTTTTTTACAGGCATATCACTCAACCCTGCAAGAAAGGCACAGATGCACATTGCCCAAGCAGTGTTTAAGGGATTCATTTTATTTTGGTGCTATGACTGAGCAATAAAATCACAGGTTTTACGGAAATATTCCTCCAACTGGTGTAAAGAGAAAGACACACGCGCGCACACACACAACTATCAAGCTTATAGTATTAACTAATAAATATAAAATCGATCACTATAAAATATTGCTTCGATTATCAATGATCCTACACTCAGTGACTTGAGGGGGAAGGGAAGCGTCTGAGAGGAGCGGTGCGGTTACAGGTTGTGACCCTGACAGATGTTCAGAGAGTCTCTCAGCATCAGGTCGCGCAGACGCCACAATGCGTCCGCCATGGTGCTGTGGGCCCCTTTGCTCTTCAGCCAGTGAGCCGGCAGCCGACTTTCCTGCTCTTTGGTCAGGTAAGCGTCTCGTCTCTGAGCTGTGATGGAAACAGTTTTCAATAAACAATTAAATCCAGAAATGGCAATTTATGGCTCTGTTAAAATAATTCCTCCCTTAATTGACGTAAAAGAGTGCATAGAAACTGTATGTACATAATAGGTGCTGTTAAAAATAAACGAACAAACAAATTTATAACCCCCCCCCCCCCCCCCCCCCCCCTTTATGTGAAAACAAAGAAGCACTTGACGCCACCTCTGAGCGTTTGTTCCCACTTGCTGACGGTGTTGGATTCTGAGTTCAGGCCTTCGATGTACTTGAGGTAGGCCTCCGAGTGCAGCACCCGCTGGGTCTTTGGTGGTGGAGCCACAAACATGGGTGTGGTGGGCTGTAAATGTGAGGGCTGGCCCTGTCCAGGATATGGTGGAGGAGCGTGTTGTCCTGGACTGAACATCCCAGGCTAGAAACAAACCCAAAAAAAAAACAGCTTTCAGGCTACAGGTGCAGCACTGCATTTCAAAATAAACAAAGATATTACAGGTTTGGTTCATTTAGTCACAGAAAACACAGATTGTCCCACTTAAAGTCATACAAATCCTATCCAATTTGAGGGGTTATGCAGAAATGCAATCAAAATTAATTCCAGACTTACTTCTGGATTGAGACTCACCTGTTGCATATAGTTTCCTGCTGCAGGACTTCCTGCCATGCCATTCATAGGACCACCCATCATACCTGTTGAATATCAGCAATTAGCTCCTGGACATTCAGTAACAACCGTGACCTGAACTCATGCTGGTTTTATTCGTGTTTAAAAATGACAGTGAAACATTAGTCATCGACTACCAGTTCAATGTTAGTTGTCCGATATCAGCTGTTCGCATGCATTATGTGTGTGAACGTGGGCTTTTTTGTCAATTGGAAGTGTGATATGCGAGCACGCTCTGAAAGAGGAGGGTCTGTCGGAGACCGGGGAGCTCGGCGTGCTTGGAGAGACCAGGCTGCGCGGCCTTGTGTGGACCAGGTAAACCCCTCCGGCAGGAGAGACACGGCTGGGTGTGACTGAGCGGGTGCGGCTCGGACAGCTGCCCTTACCCGGATGAGGCATGCCAGGGTACCCAGGCATACCCAGGAGGAGATGGTGAGGAGGCAGGTGAGGACCCCCTGCGGGGTGAGGTGACATTGTGGCCACGCTCAGCAAGCCCTCATGGGGGCCCTGCATGGGCATGTAAGGTGGGCCGTAAGCTCCCATCATGCCTTCGGGAAGAGGGCAAGGAGAGGACAACAGATCCATGCATAAGTGACATGCAGATGACTCTAGACATAACGTGCACTACAACAGAACACAGTGGCCCCTTTCACACGCGCACTTAACTTTAGAAAAGCGAGGGCAGTTTGACACGTTCGACTCAGCTTTAGCATGGCTCATGCTTTCAATTGTGCTATATTTATTAAAAAAAAGTACTTTTATATCTTATAAGATTAACTATCTGGGCCCTTCTTTTATATACCCCCCCCTGGTGGCTGATTGTTGTATGAGACAAATCAAGTAAAGTCGAAGATCTGATCCAAGCTGAGTGGAAAATGTCAAAACAAGTTGTTTTTTTTTGTTTCAGATAGTTTCAGTAATTGTGTGTGTAGTTTGAATGTTTGCTCCTCTGCAGGAGTGTTGTTTTTAAGTGGCAATAGACAATTTTTAAATATATTTTGCAGCCCTACTTCTTAGCGAATTCAAGTAATCTTTTTTTAATATGCCTTTTAGGTGCAGCTTTACTTACAACTGTGCACCGGGTGAGTAGATTCATCTTAAAATTTTAGTCTCTATAAGAATAATCAAAACTAGTGATGTTCAAAGTTCATCGTGTGAAAGGGGAAAGTCATACAAATGGGTTTGAGAATGTTAGCAAAACAAGCATGTCAGTTAATGAAATTAAAATTTAAAAAAAAAAGCTTTCATGGTTAAAAAAAAAAAAAAATCATGCAGTCAATGTCATGCAATGTCAGATATAAGGCAACAAAACTAACATAAAAACAATATTAAAAATGTAAAACATCAGCAAAGAAGAAAAAAACAAACAAACAAAAAAACCTTGCTTTAAGGATGCAACACGTTTTTAAAATGGTGAGAAAATTAGAAGATTACGGATTTCAACAGTCCAGCCTCAATTCCCTGCTGCCATGTTGTCAAACACGCGTGCTGTCTCCGAGAGGGGTTACCTGACACGGGTGTCATGGTCTGGTTTATCATTCCCATAGTGCTGGGCGAAGGCACCACTCCCATCAGTGCCCCTACTGGGGTACCTGCTCTCGGGGACGCTTGCTTCTGCTGTGGCCTCTCGCGTTCTTGCTGCTCCACTATTTTGGCTGCACGTTCTGAAGCGGCGAGAGAGGGAAAAACGTTCGGTCGTTTTTTTGATTCGCTTCGAAACGCAATCGCGTCTCGATTCTGCCTCCTCACCTTCGTAATCTGCCTTCTTGGAGGCTTCCAGGTTCCTCCACTCGGTGCCGACCAGTCGACTCAGCTCGCCGAAGGAGAAGTCGGGGTGGCGAGCCTTGATGACGGCTCGCATTTCACTGCTGAACAGGATGTAGCCGCTCATGTTGATCTTCCTCTTGGCGCCTTCTTTCTTTGACAAGCCCTTCACCTTAGGAGTCGTCTTCAGGGGAAAAACAAGCACATATTCGGTGAGATCAACTCTGCAGAGCGGGCCTTTGTCTGATCCGAGTATGTGGCTGCTCAACGGACACCTGTGAAGGCGTGTATGGCATGGTGTCCATGTCGCTCGACACAGGCGTTTGCATCTGAGGCAAGGACGGCGTCTCGGGGGCGTCGTCGTCATCTTCCATGTCCTCCATGTCGTCCTCCCCCTCTTCTAAATCGGCGAGTTTCAGCTCCAGCTCCTCTATCTTCTTGTTCAAAATGGGCGACGCCTCCTTTTGTGGCACGAACACTTTTCTGCAGGGGGAAAATACAAGACGAGGAAGACAAACATCAGACGTGGAAAAGCGAAGGTCTCGTATGCAACAGGGGAGAATAAATCCTTCGATATCGGGCAGACCTGAAGTAGTAGACCTCATCCTCCACCACCTTGGAAGAGTAGGAGAAACGTTTCAGACCCTTGAACTTTTTCATCTGCTTCTCAGAGTCGATGTAGCGGCTCTCACACAGCAGCACATCCTCTTCTGAAAACTCAGTCGGTCGGCACGACAGGTATTCCTTAAAGGAAGACACCATGCATTTCCCTGGAAAGCAGAATAACGACCCATTAATAAACGTCGCTTCAAAAAAAAAAAAAAAATTATTTCCTGGTTTGGAAATGCAGTTTATTTTCAGACACATCTTCCAGGAGTTTTGCTTCTTTCTTTTTTTTTTTCTCATTCCATGTCTGTCGATTTCGTTGCACAGTTGCTAGGCAACCAGCAGAGCTTCCTGGAAGTTAACAGGTCTCACTCAGGAGAGATACGTGTATGAATAAGACACACCTGACCTCATTTAAAAGTGTAATTATCATTTTTTTTCTTTTTAACCGTCTCGCTGAGGGTAATTTTATTTCCAATTTCTTTGAATGCGTCACAAAATTCTACTGGCTTGGCTGCGATTAGCACACAGAAAGTCTGGGAGGCTGTCGAAGTAGTATTACCGATGACGCAAGTCATGGGCAGCGTCTCCTCCAGATGACTCAGAAAAACTTCCCTCTTGTAGAACATCTTTGTGGGCTCGTGCTCCGTTTCCTCGGGGTGAATGAAGATCGGTCCGAAGAAGAAAGTCGCTCCGTTCTGCACCCACAGCTTCTCGATTCTGCAGCCCAGCCACACAGGAGCATGTTAGCATCGGCTATCAGGTCGATGTAAAACAATCGTCACAACTAATGCCTTCATATTGTGGTGGTGGGGGGGGGGGTTTAAGATGAACTTCACCAACCTGGCAACCCGGGGCTTTGACAGTCCATGTGACTGAATGTAAACACTGTCTCCCACTTTAAACCACACGTTGTTGTATCGCAACTGTTCGGAGTAGTGACAGCCGGGCTCGCCTCCATTCATCTCCGTGGGGACCTCCTCCCTCTCCTAAATGAGGGCGCGCACAGAAACAGGACTCAGGTGTTTATACTGTGACAAAAAATTTTAAATGTGTAATTAGCATCCCCTCTGCCACCTGCTCCACGCAGGTAACCGATCTGAGCTAATTAATCCCCTGTAGCCGAGGCTATCTGACAAAAGATTGAGGATTTTATTTTATCCATGAAGACATCTGCACTCATAGTTAAAAATTCCCATGAAAATAAATAGTCAAGAGGGCCTTGCTTTTTAACAGGAACTTAGAGGAAAAACACAATGACGGAGGCACATTTAAATAAAACCAACATGCAGCTGAAATTAATTGTAGGATCTGATATCCAGCAGGTTAATCCGACACTGACAGGGAATGTGAAAACTACCGACTGTGTGACATCGTGCTGCGTTTCCTCACCTTTTCTACAAAACTGCCAGTGTCGGCAGGATAGGACATCGTGACTTTTTCCTGGTCGGGCTTGACGAACATGGAAGCGACGCGGACAACAGGCAGAGGAACTTCCCGGGAAACTAATTTCACAGTGCTTTCAGGCATGGCCCATATCTTGATCTTCTTGAAGATCTTGACGCGGGCGGTGTAGCGGGACTCGCACACGTAGACGTCCTCGGGTCTGAAGCCCTCGGGCTGCATTTTGAAATAATCCTACCAAAAAAAAACAAATAAATAAATAAATAACATGCCAGAAGAGTGTAAATAGTTTTTTTTGACACAAAATGTTCCAGATGTGGTCGACGTCACGAAAAACGATCATACCTTCACGAAAACGACCACACATTTGCCCAGAACTTTATTGACGCCGACTCTGTTGTAGTAGTCACTCTTGAAGACTTCTTTCTCGAGAAACTTGCGCGTGGCCAGGTGAAAGGTCTCGGTCGGTCGGTAGAACCAGCAGCCATACAGCCACTTCTCACCTATGAAGGCAAAGACAAAAGCCGATCGTGACAAAAAATCATTTCTTGGGAGAAAATCTACCTATAAATAAAGACAATATTTCTTTCATACACCCGCTGTTTATTGAGTGGTGCACCAAAAAAAACTAAAGTCTTGAAGACCTGCTTACCTGCTTCATCCTCCCACAGCTGCTCAATACAGACAATGTGGGGGCTCAAGTTTGGTTTCGACGGCTCCACATACACAAAGTCTCCGACGTGGTAGGTGCCGTTTTCTAAAGTGAATTCCTGACTGTACACGCGATTCGACTCCGGCTCCGACCTCCACGCCTCTCCTGACAGACCCTTCGCATTCTCACCTTTAAACGAGAAAGTCACAGCAACTCAAACGAGGACCTCACCAGAAACGTCGAATAATCCTGAACATCTGTGCACCACAGAAAACGGTGACCTACTTTTGCTTTCTTCCTCCTCCTCCTTCTTCTCTCTGTCCTCCTCGATCTCTTTGGGAATTTTCTCCCTCTTCTCTTGGTCGACGTCACTGTGCAGGTGTTTCCCTGTGTAGTTGAGCGCAGTGGACAGCAGGATCTCTCCGTTCTTGCACAGCTCATCCCTGATCTTGATGAAGAACTGTTGGAGCTCCACTGCGTCCTCAAATATCTCAGAGTCCGTCCTGCAAACAAGGCGAGATAAAAACGCTAACCCTTATAATCATTTCGGGATGAATTAAACAGTGAAATTCAAGCAACCAGTAATGGGATTGGATGCTGACTTGCTCACAACAACATGAATAATTAGAAGTTGAGTCAATTATTTAAAAAAGTTACATTATTACGATGAAGAGAAGACACATTTTTGAACTCCAAAATATTGGCAAACTTTTAGGGCAAAAGATTTTACTTGTTGAGCTGTTGGGTATTTTTTTTCTTTCCTTTGGGCAGAATAAGATGCTGGGAAACATGGAAAGTCCAAACATAAGAGTACTTTGGCTTTTGCATTAGCAGTTTGAGTTCAAGTTTAACTGCTGTCAATAAAACAAGTAGTGGAATATTGTTTATGCAATGAAAAGGTTCAGAAGCTGAACCATTAACATCAAGTTATGTTTGAGATTTTGTTTTACTCTGATCAGGCAAGAATTACACTTGAAACCTTTGTAGATGCTTTAGTTCTTTTAAGAATTTGCCTCACCTGTGAAGCCTTCTCGCTTTTTCTAAAACTTCAAACACGTGTTCCTGGAAGACGTCCAGCCTCCTGTAGCGCCCGCGTTCCACATTCATCCGGACGACGTCGAAGTTCAGCGGCGGTTTTTCAGGAGCCGCCGGATCCACGACTGGTATTTCAGCCAGTGAGTCACTGTAACATCGGCCCTCTTCGTCCTGGTGGCCCATCATGGAAACAAACAGGTTCCTGATCAGCTCCCGCACCAGAGTGTACACGGCAGGAGGTCCGGAGTCTTCCGCCCCTTCTTGCTTCTTGCGCGTCTCCAGCAGCACTCGGTGCAACACCAGAGCGTCGCGGTAGATCAGCGACTCCGGCTCATTGTAAATGCAGGCGTTGTTGAACATGAGCGTGAAGTCTTCCATCAGGGCGTCGACGTCCTGGTAACGGCCGCCCGCCATGTGGCTCCGCAACCTCTCCATGTCGATGGGTCTCTTGATTGTCGCGTAGTAGTCTGGCAGCTCGGACCGAGAGGGGAGACGGAGGAAGATCGTGCTGAGACGACGACCTCGGCGGTCAGTGAAGTTCCGCACGGCGTCGTAGAGCTCGTTCAACCGCTGCTGAAGAGGCGTGAGGTATTTTGACTTCTTTGGAGAAACGCCACTCTTTCCTAGAAGCAATAAGGAAAAAAAATTGATAAAACACGGTGCATATGTCTGTGTGGAATGTGCAACCACTGCCAACACCGGGAAAACTACTTTCCATGTTGACTTTCTGAAACACCATTATGAAATCCTGCCAGGAAAATCCTGACTTTAGAAAATGTGTGAGAATTAAAAACACTCACTTAGTTTCAGTTTGGGAGAGCCAACATCCCCCTCCTCAGGCGAAGGTCCCAATTCCTTCCGCTTGTCTTTCAGCACCTTCTCCAAAACGTCAGCATCATTATAAACCTGTGTGATCCAAAACTCATCTGTCAGAATAACTCGGTTAAAAGATATACGTGACATAATCATGTTATCCTAAACGGAGTCCCGCTGCCCACCTGAGATCCTTCCTCGTTGTAATGCCTGGCGTTGCGGAACATTAAGCGCATGTCTTCCATCAGGGCTTCCTCCGTGGTGTATCGCTCGCTGCGAACGCTGTGCTCAATGGTTTTCAGGTCCATCGGTTCAAGAATGACATTATAGTAGTCTGGGTAGTCCTTCTTGGAGGGTCTGACCATGAAAAGCTCACAGAGACGCCGGTTAGTGTTCGTCTCCTTGGCATCAATCACAGCAGCATAGAGGGCTTTCATTCGGTTCTTTTTCACGTTTTTCTTATGGCTGGGAAATTTAAAAGAAAAAACATTCACCTTTGTTGGCGAAACTATTTATGTTGTTTGTCACATGAAGAGAAAGTAAGTAATAAATAATACCTTTTCTTCTTGACGCTGCCAGTGTCGGATGACAGAATGCTGTCTCCGTCTTCATCATCTCTCCTGAGCAGGTCCCTCTTATTTGCCTAACAGACACACAAGCAAAACATGATTTATCCATTCAACTTCTATAGCAATTATAGGTTATTACCAGGGAGGACAGTAATTACTGCCAGCTGACTATGACACACAGAGTCCCTCACATCTATGGGCAGGTGAGGGTCACAGCTTAAACTCATACATGTATTTTGACTGCAGGAAAAAATAATCATGCACGGCGAGAACATGCAAAGTCACAAAAAAATAAAAGGCCTCATCAACAGAATCAAACTGCGAGAACAGTGTGCGAGCCACTTAATACAAACTAACAGAACAACATCCTGAGTCATTACCTGCAAGATCTGCTGAAGCCTGAAGGCCCGTTTGTAAATGCTGGAGTTGGGCATGTTGTAGCGCTTTGCATTTTCGAACATGAGCGTGAGGTCGGCCTCCATCTGTTCCACGTTTTCATACTCGCCATTCTTCATCTTTGTCCTTTACAAAAAAATGAAATATACATAAAATGTTTTAACACTCCCTGCATGAACGTGACACAAAAATGTGCAAGAATTACTGCTGCTCACCTGATCTGCTGAAGACAGATGGGCTGTTTTATTTGCTGATAATAGTCTGGGTATTCCCGGCGGGACGGCAGGTTCTGGAAGGGTTCAGAGAAAACCTGGCCCTGACTATTCCTGGCACCCCTGACGGCTTCATACAGCTGGAAGATCGGGTTGCTCATCTCCATACTGGAACTCTGGCTCTCAGCCTCCGATTCTCCCTCATCGTAGCACACCGAACCTACAAACGTATAACAACACAAACATTTGCTTTCTGTGACGAATGGACGCGTGAAATCACCTACTGGAACTTACCAGTGAGCACAGGGTCGTCCTCACTCTCTGAGCCGTACTGAAGAGATACGCTGACACCAGAAAGTCGATCCCCCTGACCAGACCTGCGATTCCTGAATGGAAACAGTAAAGTCACACACACACATACACGATATGCACCTCAAGTAAACACGTGGTTCAACACCGACACACGCAAAACAAATCAATTGTCATTTATTACCTAATGCGAAGACTGGATTTGGTGGGTTCTGCGTGTTCAAGTTCAGTTTTACGTTGGATGAAGACTTTTTTAATAGTGTTAGCATCCTAGGAAATAGAATTTAAAAAAATGATATATCATTACTTAGGACGTGATACATATTGTAGGTAAACATTTTTAAGAAAAAACTATTACCTTAAAAACCTGAGATCCTGGTTCATTGTACGTTTTGGCATTTTTGGCCATCAGATCAACATCCTTCGCCATGGCATTGACCGTCTTATAGACTCCAATCTTTAACAATACAACAAACAAATATGTTAGTATGTAAAAAAATTAATAAAAAAAACACAACGATGTTATGAAATCATTAAATATCACAAATAAATAATAGAATGCTGCTTGATTTAGTGAAATAGTGAGTTGGTTACTTGGATTTTTTGTGCGATCGTTCTCAGATCAATTGGCTCCTTTATAATGGCATAGTAGTCTGGGTAATGCTGAAAACGCAAATAAAAAACAAAGAGTTATCGAGACTGAAACATGAAGTGGTCTGAAGAACAACAACAAAGTAAATGCAAGCGGAAATGAGAATTTTCACACCTCAACAGTCACGTAAAGATCAAATACAAATATAAAGAGTTCATGGTCTCATCAATATAGCATACAGATTTTAAAAAAGAAAAAAAAGAAAAAGACTCACCACTTTGGAAGGAAGTTTCTGGAACAGTTCACTGATCAGGCGTCCTGAAGAATCTGCGTGCGACACTATGGCCTCCAGGAGTTGCTCTAATACCTCCTTCAAACTGCCCGCTGAAGGCTAAAGACACACAAATGCATTAGTGTGTATTGTTGCTCATTAATAACTGGAGTAGAAACGTCAGAACACTGAAGCTATTCTATGTAACAGATGTCACTCAGATGGAGAAACGCAAAAGAAGAAATGGCAACCCAATAAAGGTTTCAGGACCAGAACTTGCCTCATCTTCAGTGGAGATTCCCGTGTTATCCATCATATCGTCAACGTCTTCATCGTCCTCGTCGCCGTCTCCGGGCTGTACGAACTCGTTCCTGGTTTGCAAATAGACCTCCCACAGTTTGCAGGCCGCTTGATACTCCTCACTGTCACTCTGAATTTACGGAACACGGAAGGAAAGAATCACATGACGTTACTGACAACACAATAACAATACCTCTTCAAATAGCGAATCAGCTGGTTATAATCAAACTCCTTTGTTGAGCTACAGAAAGCTCAACAACAACTCTTTGATCAATCGACGGATCACTTGAATAAATTAGTGTCATTAAGAAAAGGTAATAACAACTGAGTCTTGTAATTTAAACCTTCATGACAAAGTGGATGTCTTGTCTGTAAAAAAAAAAAAACCATTTAAGACAGAATTAAAGGCTCAGAATAGATTGGTCTTCATTTAACATGAAATTTGGACATTAACAATAAAACATTATTGAATAGAAGGCATACATTAAACTGATGAATCAAGAATGAAATAATAGCTACACGAGGATTTTGTTATTCTTAATGCTTATAAAAGTCAAGAAAGACATGTATATTATAGTCACATACATGCAAAAATAAAAGACTTTGTTTTCTTCCTCCACGTACCTTATAGAATGATCTGGCGTTGTTGAACATGAGCCGAAAATCTGCAGTGAGCTGCTCCACGTCGTTGTAATCTTCTGACTTCAACTTGTACTGAATCTTTGTCATGTCAATCGGCTGAGATATCACTTCATAATAATCAGGCTGATTCCTAAAAAAGAAAAAATAAAGGGAAACATCAGCACATATTCCAAAATGAATCAGTGTCTTAAGAAAAGTGCACTTTGATTAAAACCAAAAAGATATGATAGCTTCTTGCAAAGTGAAGGTTTGCAAGAAATGGTGGCAACAACATTGCTATTTTACTTTAGACCGGCTATAATAATACCTTCTTTTTGGCACCCTGAGGAAAACGTCACAAATCTGCCTGCCATGATCATCTTTGTAATCCCTGACAGCATTGAACAACTCGTGGCATACAGCAATCTGGAAGACAAAAGTGATTAAAAATCAGTAATTAGACTTTTACAAAGGGTTCAACCATGAAAAGAAGTCTTTAGCAAAAAAATAAGAAGAAGTGTTTGAACATTAAATCCTCCAGAAATTATTGGTGTCCATAATAAGATTGAACACATCATCACAATTGGACTGAATGTGCAGTAACTGACTGTTGTATGTTTTGTCTGATGAAGGGTTGAGATCTTTATCTGGACTGCGCGCACGGTTTTCGAACAGTTTTTACCGTGTCCACGGGGGGAACATTAGACACCCTTCTCCTTTTCCTGCCACTTCCAGGGGTAGATGTGGAGGCGTCGTCCAGGTCTCCCGCTCCGCTGACGCTGCTGGATGGAGAAGTCGCTCGTCTTCTCTTGGAGCTCGCTGACATCTTAAACAACAGGCTAGCCCGCTAGGTAAAGAAAGTGAAAAAAAACACATTTAAGTTTTTATACATGGTGTCACATTTTTGTAAATGTGCATTAATGGTTCACACCCTGTTAATAAATGAGGTTTTGTGGAACTCCCAATGAGTGGGGACGCACTCATGTATGAAACAAAGCGCACGGACACTGACTGTTAGCATGCTAACTTAGCCGCTTCAGTCAAAAACACAAGCAGTTAAATGTTCCTACCCATGCAAAAGCGAGGTGGGGACGGCGAACCATAAAATAGGTGTCAAGGAGAAGATCTTACCCAAACCCCGAGAGAGTTTCTCTTCAATCCCTGAGCAGAAATAAGTGGAGTCTTTCTGCGGAGCTAATGTTGTTTAAAAACTCTTAACCGGAAGTTGTGGCGCGTTTCATTGTGTTTGGGAGGAAGTGAGAAGACAGTGCCAAGGACCGTGCTGCCCTCTATAGGTTAATATGAGTAATGCACGAGGATGGAGAACAAGATTAAGGCCGCCTGATCTCTGTATCTTGGTGATTTTTAACGTATTTGCAGCGTTAAAGTGCAATTTCTTTCAAAGTCTTTTTTAAAACACTTCATGATTATACATGCTGCATTGAGCGGTTGTATGTCTGTTGAATTCAACAGAGGTTTTAGAGCTTTAATTTTTAACATGCCTATACTTGAGTTAAGAATAGTTAAAAGCATAAAAACCACAACATTAAATTAAAATAAGAAGTAATACTCAGTGGCAGCCAGCCCAACTGCTAATTACTTGGCAAAATCTAGTTCTCAAATACAACATTGAATGTATTTGAATTCTAACAAAATAATTATAAAATTTGTAATGACATTCATATGCATTTGCCATAATAATAATAATAATAATAATAATAATAATAATAATAATAATAATAATGATAATGATAACAACAACAACAATAATAAGAATAAGAATAAGAATAAGAATAATCATAAGAATAATAATAATAATAATTGTGTTACTGAAGTGTTGTAGCACTCAATAGCAGTCCTGTTCTCAAGACCACATTTATAAGGTCACTATATTATTCACACATTTAAAGTTAATCTTTACAACATGTCGAAAGACACATTTTCCCACTTCCTTGATATCAGATGCTGGCCAAATGATTGCACATGTGACCTTGACCAGGGCTCATATTGGAAGCTGCAGATTTTCTTCCACTTTTGCTGTAAGCCAATAATTTTTTCTTCATTTTCTTTTGGTGCTCTGTCAGCTTATCTGTCAGGCTTATGATGTAGTGAGCCATTACACGCGCCATGCACGTCAGCTGAAAATCATAATGCAGCAGGTCACTTCTCACACCTCCAAGATTAGATTATTCTCTCTGATCTTGGAGGATTTTCTCGCTTCTTTTTTCAGGTCAGTCCCAAGCAAACTGCTGTTCTGGACAGAGTTTTGGCCCATAGACTGCCAACATCCACCGCAGCGTCATCAATACAATTTACAAGCACAGGGAAGACCAGATCTGCTGCTTTCAGAGCATTTGACACTCAGGAGACTTTGACACCATTGGAGAGACAAGGACCTATTGACAGCAAGGAAGAATCCAAACCCAGTCACAGTGGATTTCTGGAGAACAATCGAGAAGAGGTCTCTTCGGAGATGGTTATGCAGAAGCTGAGAGGTGCCTCTCCACCACAACGAGAATAAAAACTTCCCTCCACAACACCATGACACAGTGGAGGCTTACTGCAATGGCTGTTCTCCTAACTGTGAACAAAGTTTGATTCGATGAGGGGATTTTTGTTTTTGTTGATGGATGGACGGAATGACTATTACAAGGATAATCTTAAGATGCATATAACGCTTTAAGCCCATTTTGAATCAGTCCTCGCCATGTATCGACTCACACATAAGCTCAGTGCCGCGATGCGGCGCCAAAACGACAGATAGTGGTACCTTATTTGTGCAAGGTGGAGTAAGTTTTACCCAAGAAACAGCTGCACTGACGTCACTTACGCTCAATGTGTCTGTATTGATTCATGCTGCAAAACTGTTGTTAATTGTTTATACACAATTTATGAGTTTATCGTTCATGCCGAGATCCAGAGTAAGAAAAAAACCCCACAAATATTTACATTGATAGCGAAGTGGAGAAGATGTGTGTAGCCTTAGAGAACTGAGTGTCCCTGGTTGCCACGAACAACCATATGAGTTCAACAGCAAACCTCCAACATGAAGACATTTTCCCAAAGTCTTTTTCGGATGACAAATTCCAAAAACCTTATTTAAAGTAAATTAAGGCAGGACTTTGCAGACACTGTTTATGTTTCCCCGTACCAGATTTATTTCTAATAGCTGCAGCATGCACTCCTGCACTCCGATCCGATCAGCCGCTGCTGAATGCATCTGTTTATTATTCTAAATTTATAGCTGGTGGCTGAGCGGGGGATTTTGGAGAGTGTGATGGTTTGGGGAATGGAGAGGAAAATGAGCAGAAGTGGTGTTTACAGCATGATGACATACCGTCTTTAGAGTACTTGCAACACTGACCATAATACAGGGACAGTATTATTCCTCTTGACGTGACAACAGGAACGGTTTTCCAAATTACACAAAAACAGTAAAGAAATGTGTGTTTTTGTTGTGCTTGATAGCTTATTGTCTTGCTGTAAGAATGTTGGCAATAAACCTTGTACTTGGAAGACTGCATGCATTTGTGGCATGTGCACTGAAAATGAAAATGTCTTCTTTGCCAATGCACAACAGTTCAATCCATTATCAACTTCATATCAATGAACTGTGAGTCGGTCACTGATTCCTCTTCCCATAATGTTGTTTTTTCCTCATTTAGTTTTTAAAATAAAATATGAAGAGAAAAAAGATATTGGTGCAAAAAAAAAAAATAATAAAACATGTTTCCACAAGTGAATTTTAAGTGTAATAAAGCAAAGCAAACAAACAAAAAGATGCTAAACCACGAGTGTAATAGTTAAAACAGTTGCAGTTCATATATAATGGCTTTCTTGATGTTTCACTAAAGCTATTTATTGCTATTTATTTTTGATTCATATGGAACTCAGAGTCTGGGAAGCACAAGAAGAGGGGAAAGATCTGTACGGGGATAAGTACATGTTTCCATCTCATTTCTTATCGTCATGATTTTAAAAAATACTTAAATTTATATGGAAAACTTAAATTTTACACACAAAGAGAGAGAGATTTCATTATAGGATCTTTAGACTAAACAAGAACTTGATTTGGGATGACTTTGTCACGAGTGTGTGGGTTGGATGATGGAGGGATGCACTACATATAGGCTTCGTGGGAGGGGATCAATGAGAAATATGCTTTCAAGAGATGTGGTTTGTACTCGAGTAGCTTTAAAACAGCAGTACTTGTGTTTGTAATCGAGTATAGTGTGTGCGGTGTGACTTGTGGGACTGTGAGAAGCTGTGAAAACAGCAAACAGGGCGCGGCTTTCATATTTCAAAAAACAAAAAAAGACTTTCAAGTTGTTGACAGTTCACCAAAGACCTCCACACACAAACATTTCTTTCTCCTCACGTTTTCAAGTGGAGACTTTTACCGCATACGGGCTGCTTGAGCCTTGTCAAAGCTGCTGTTTGATCAATTATTCACAGCAATACGTTATGCATTTTATTTTTGTGCGTAAAGCCCTGGAAACGGTTTGCGCGCACGAGCTTTTATCCCCCCCCCCCCCCCCCAAAGATCTCCTCTCAGTAAATAACAACCAGATGTCCCAAAGAGGGAAATAGAAGAAAAAAAGAGAGAGAAAAGAAAAGAAAAGCTGGAACAGACGGTGGCTCGCGCCCATCAGAAGGTGAACGGAGAACAGTGAGTGATTTTTTTTTCTTTTTTCTTTTTTTTTTTTTATGGTGCACTACGTCCACAGACGTCTGCTTTTCTTGACGTCAGGAGGAGAAAGTCTGAGCGGACCGAGCGCTGCGCACAAGCACAGCAACCACATCGCTCCCAGAGGGAAGGAGAGCACAGCGCAGCTACACATCGCCATTTAGGTATGTTTCCCCCCCACCACCACCATCTACCCCCACCCCACCCACCACCCTCCTTTATTTTATTTTTTTCCTGAGCTATATATTCACAGACATGCTTCTAATCAATCACATAGTTTTGTTTGTTTTTTGGTTATTTTTGTTTTTTTTTATCCCGACTTGTGCGCGTCGGCGCGCCTCCGTGGCGCAGCCTCCTCCCGCTGGAACCGAAAGATGCTGCTCGCCTTCGTTTGACTGCCGTACCCTTGAGCGCTGCGGTGTGCACGCTTTTGCACACCCACAACGCCTTTTTTTCTCCCCCGTAGCCTGCACTTGCATGATCACTGACACGGATCCGGTCTTCCCAGGCAAAGAAAACGAGAGGAAGGAGAAGAAGAAGAAGAAGGAAAAAATTATATATATGCATGCATCGTTTTAATCTCCATTCAAACTCTGCGCCTTTCTTGTCATTCACGCCCTGCAGGGTTGATGCAGAGCAAACATTTCTCAATGAAATGCACTTTCCACCTGACAAGAGATTCTGAGTATTCGTGCTTGTGTGCGCTTCTTTTTTTCATTTATTTATTTATCTATTTTTGGTTGTTCTAATGAGCCCGATTGTCTGAATGTGGAGTTGTTAAATATAGCACAGGTCACCCAGCCGGTATCTGCCTCCACTGACCATGCGTTTGTTTTTGCGACGGTGTTTGGTCTCTTCCTTGCAACAGTCTGAGCTGCACTGTTTGCCCTACTTTAAAAGCTGTTATTGGTCTCTTATTGCTGCAGGCCAGCTGTCACTAACACAGTAGTTGTTGTGTTTTTGTTTTTTTGTTTTTGTTTGGGGTGGAGGGTCCTATAATTTGTTTAATAATTAACAGATTAAGGTACACTTTGCGCTCAATAATGTATCTGCAAATCTGCATTCTCATTGTTTTCTCCTCTTTAACCACTTTGCCCATGCAAAGAAGAATAACAATAGACCAAAAACTGATCATCGCCCTGCACAAATACCTTAATTTACAACTTGATTTACTTTAATTCAGTATCATAACATTTTTATTTGGAAATCACAGTGTTTCTAAAATGCACATTATGCAACAGTAATTAGAAAAATCAATATTTCTAATTGGGGGGAAAACAGCAAAACTAATCGAATGTATGCAGCTGCTGGAAGGCCACATGTGGTCCACTTTTTCATTCTTTCCATTATTGGTTTTACAGATGATGGGAACAAAGTCATTCTCATCTGATATTACTGGTGATTACCATGTAATTCATTACTGCATTACTAAAGGAGGGAGTCTGGGACATAGTGGAACAATCTGCTGGTCTCTATGTCTCCTCTCAAGTTTATTTTTTTTTGTCCTTCAAGAAGAAAATACGATCAAAAGAAATAAGATATTTTATCAAAACGTGACAAAATAACAATGATAAAATAAACATCTGTGCCAAACTCCTGGTATAGCCATTATGATAGCTATTGAAAGCGTCCATCTGGTTTATGTGAAGAAGAGTTATGTTTGATACGGCAGCGGGGTTCATTCTTCCATACTCTGGAAACCTCTGCAACATTTAAGGGAAAACCTTTCACCACTGCCCAGATTGATAGCGCTGTCACTCATTCACCCACATTTCACCCTCTTGATCAAACATGTGTCTGATTGGTTGCTCATGGGGTCGGCGGAAAACTGAACTGTGCGCTCGCTCTGTTTGCCCCCACAGCTGTAGTGTGGCGAATCCAGTCAGCGTGGTAGGATGCCTCTTGGAGAGGATGGAAACGGATGGAAAAAGAAGACGTCAGACATCAAAGAACATTATGACTTCAAAGACGTGCTGGGAACGTAAGTAGCACTGATGTACAGTATACTTTACTTTTGTTGTCAGAGCAAACCAAAAACAGCAAAGTGGGCAGATGCACCAGGTCACCGTCCCCAAGACCCTTTGTGGTGCCATTTAACTTATCGCTGTGGAATGATGGAGCCGGTATTTGGAGAAACTGTACAATGTTAGTGTATTTGGAGTGACGGGGCCTTGCATGGCGTCAGCGTCCAATGGTGTGTGAATAGGTGGATGTAATGAACTACGTAAAGCGCTTTGGGGCTGCTCAAGCAGCTGAAAGGCACTATATAAGTGGAGTCCATTTTCCATATTTCTCTCTATTACACACACGTGTTATTATTTAAATCACCTTTTGTTGTTGCTGCGTGTTTCAATCATATTGCAAGTAAAGGTATTACAAACAATAGACACACTGCTGAAGATCCAGCTTGAAGAAGCATGAAGTCACACAGACATCTGTATATGACTGTGCTTCATGTAACTGAAGCAAGTAACTGTACACACACGCACACACACACACACGCACACACACACACACACACGCACACACATACACACACACGCACGTGCAAGTTCAATGAGCTGAAGAAACTGCGATATGAAGTTCTCATTGATGTCAGTGCTGTCAAATCTGAGCCTGGACTCCAGAGAGGTTGACTCAGACTTGTCTTCCTGACGCAACTCAAAGATTCTCATAAAAAACCCACACACACACTCACACACTTTCCGTGCGCACACACACACGCACATAGTCTTGTTTGATTTTACAGTCACAATCACTGACATCAACATGAATTGCATAAAGATTTCATCTTAGCTAACTGATCCTCAGCTGAAATGAATCCCACATCAACCTGTAACGTCTTTAAGGGGCTCATTAAAGTACAGGATGAATCAAGATTGATTTATGTGTTCAAAGGTAAAAGTAAACTGATGTCTCTTGGAGTTGAATTAATCACTTTATTCTTGTAAAAGCTTGAACAATGTTGAAAAAACACAAAAAATGTATATATTGGCTGCACGATTAAAATACAGCCATTAGCCTGAGTTTACGTCTGGAGTAAACATGATCAGATTTGGTGTCAAAATGTAACCTTTTCCTATGTATTTCCGAGTTAAAAGCATCAATGTTAATGTTCTGGCTGGGAGTCGGATTTACAAAGTAAAGAGACAAAACACGGCAGTGTGCTGTTATATGAAAAGTTGAGCATTTCAGAGTAATGTACAAGTATACAAGAGAAACCATTAAATTATGGACAGATTCTGATCATATGATTTGTAAAATATGACTTTATTGCAACTTTTGTTGTTGGCTGAGGGCTTTAAAAAAAATGTGCATCCAGAATAGTCGCTGGGTTGGCGGACGTGTGTTTATGGCCTCTGACGTGTCGAAATGGTCTGTAGCCTAAAGTTCCTTTACTGAAATAGAAATAGAAAATAAAAGTCAACTGCATTGATTCCATTGAAATGAAAATGGGAATTTTAAACCAGATTGACACTTTGAAATACTCAATTTTCCGGGAGTTTTATTTGTGATTCATGCGACGCACCGATCGCAGACGTAAACTAATTCTAATAGTAATTCTTGCAGCGCCGACATCGTTGACGCTTGTTGATTTTAGACAGACAGAGGTGATGACTCGGCCATCTGTGCTGCATTTCTTGCTGCCAGGCTCGGCAGTTGTGACTTTCACTGTGCTCTTGAGGCATTTTCTCTTCTGTATGATGAAAGCCGTTTTTTTTCTACCGTTTCGCAACTAAACAGTGTTGTTAGCAGCGCTATCCCATAGTCAGAAGGTCTTGGAGGCAATTCTGTGTTGAGTTTGCATGCTCTAGCTGTAAAACATGCATTTGACCTGCGACCCTGAGGGGGATAAAGGGCGACAGAGGATGGATGGACGCGACCTTCCTGTGTTTCTAATCCCCACATGTGACAATGGGAACTGGCTTCACCTCTGATCAACTGATTAATGACACAGGGGATATAAAAGACTGAAATTAGTTGGGGAATCATGGGAAAAAAAAAAAAAAAAAGACCCAACAATCTGGCAGGGACTATTGGCTGCAACTTGTCTGAAAAACTGTTGCGGGCCCAAGTTCAATCCGCCCATGTAAAATCTGGTGGCGAATTATGTTTGCCGCTTCCCTTAAGTTGACCCCAAATCGCACGCTGTTACAATTGCACAGCCGCAAATCTTATAAACAGCATTTATTGAGGCTTTGTTTTGTTCAAACCCGGCTCAATTCATCTCCGGCCAGCGGGATCAGGGTCCCGCTGCAGACGGTAATTGTGCGAGGCGGGCTCACGCGGACCCGTGGGGCTGCAGGACTGAAACCGGCCCAGATGGCGAGGGGAGGCACCTCTCCGCCCCCAAACTGAGTACAAGTGACCCCACACAACCCCACCTGTGAGGACCTGCGTGTTGCCATATGTGACGTGGTTGTTTTCCTCTTTTTCCCGGAGACACACCTGCTTCCCCTGAGCGGTGGCATGGGATCATAAATTAATGAATGCACAACTCGTGGAAAAAAAAACAAAAGAAATAGCAGGGGTACGATGGGACCGTCTTGTTATCTCAGTATCGGTAGGAACAGAGAGCGGTTAAAGAGATACGGCTGTGATTCCGCCAAAATTTGAACAGGATTCTGAAAGAGTGATTCTGATTCACAATATGACAATAAAGGTTATACGACAAGGACTGTATTGCCGTACTAGTACGTTCTTGTACTTCGGAATAGAGAAGAAAAGCTGTCATAATAATAATATTTTCCCCCTGTCACTGTGGCTGGACCATAGGGCAGAATTAATGTGATGACGGAAAGCTCCTTATGCTCAGAGAAAAAAGATTACCGACGGGTTTTATCCAGGAATTCATTGAGTAAAGTTAATTGATTTATGTTGGAATATTTTATTCCGATCCAGCTAATCCTCGCAGGCCTTCCTCTGTTTGAGGTCCACTTCAGGACATATTGTCCTCACAGCAGATGGAAATGTAATTCCTCTACTTTAGAGTCATTGGATCTCTGTTGTTATAAGGACTCCCTATAAGTTTCTTTATAACATGTTTCCCATCAACATTGTTGGTTTTTTTAACTTTGGCTGGTCATGAATGGAACAAAACTCTGATATAAAGTTGAGACTGTAATTCTTAGTGCCGAGATATAATTGATAAAACGTGTGTGTTCAGGTCTGTTGGAACTCTGACGGACTGTTGTTGAAGTAGTTTGCTTACCGCTATCTGTACAATATGGATGTAGGGTCATGATTGTTCTTTCAAGATGCTTCGATACTGTCGCTGATATCGCTTGGAGGCAAAAGTGACAAATTCATTTTGTTGTTTTCGTTGCTTTCTCTTTGTACTCTGTAATATTTCTCATCTGCATACCTTGGTCATTTGATTGTACGGGTTCACGCAATGGCAACAGATAAATCAACGGCAATAAATAAAAATTCCTGTGGCTGAAAGTGAAATGAAGAAACAATCAACTGAAGAGAAAAATACTCAGATGTTCCAAACGTTAAGCACAAATTTAGCTTTTTGTCTCAGGGTAATGGATGAAATTGATGCCTATAGGGAACAATTAGAGTATCACAAACAAATTTTGCTTTTTAATTAATGTCTTTATTTACTTTCTTATTGAAGTCAAGCTTCAAATCGGTTTTCATTTTATATATGTACAGCCAGCAGCAGGTTCATTTATCTTATAGCACATGCCGACAAAGAAAAAAATCCATATTGGCATTCCCTGTAGTTCAGTAATTGACACATGTTTGATTGATTAGATCAATTCAAATGGGAAAGCATCAGCAGATGATAAATGGGCCCGTTTTGAATTATCATCTCTGCAAAGTAGGTTTTAGTGAAGTTTCTCTCGTGTAGCATGAGTGTAAGAGATTAAAAACGTGGTTTTATAATTTGACTGATCTGGGTGTATACCACACATGTTCAGACTTTCGCTCACGCAAGTTTTCCCGCTTCGCCCAGAGCGATATTGTTAAAGACTGAAGGGAAACGGCAGAGGAACAGCTCAGCCATCCCTGCAGTTGTTATGGATTATTGCAGTCATCAGTGTAATTACTGGAAGTGCTGGGTCTGTAACGTCTCACTCTTTCCCGGGCGTTGACATCATGGACGTCTTTCTCTCATACAGTTGATTAAATGTCCAATGAACTTACCCAGTGTAATGTGTTTATGTATGAAATAAGAGACTGGAGCTTGAGTAGTGACGCTGTGCATGAAGATTACTTCATTTTATGGGCCTTGCAGACAGAAATACCCCCGCGAGCTGCCAGATTGTCTGACAGGAATAAAGTGCAGTTAACTAAATAATTTTACAGACCACAATGGAAGAGCGAGACCAGCCTCTCTCTCTCTCTCTCTCTCTCTCTCTCTCTCTTACAGCAGATTAGATCATGCGCGCTGATGTTGTTTTCTCCTTTACGGAAGAGTATTCGGGCTACTGAAGAAAAAAAAAACATTGAAGGCTAAAAAAAACAAAAATCAAAACCTTCATGCACTTCAGGAAAAGTCAAAAAATCAAAGTCGAGATTTTTTTTTTTGGAGGCAAAAAAAACAACCAACCTTCTTGCACTCCGCAAAAAGTCGAAAATCAAAGTCAATTTATTTTATTTTGGATGTGACGTGGATGTGAAATCATATTCAATCACTTAATTCTGACTATATAGGGTTGCTAATTGCTTATGGACACGTGATTTTACACAGGATTTCCTTGATTAATAATATATTTAATAAGCACCCCGGCATTCGTGCCTTTGTCTCAACGGAACAACGCTGCAGGCTGCACTGCGTCTTATAGTCCTTATACTGATGACTGCACTGTGTTTATGAGCTAAATTCTGTTCTGTAGCATCTTTTCACCACTTCATTAAACTGCCTGTGATGCATTTTGAAGCAGTGACATGCTTTGTAAAATAAAATACATTTAAAAAATCTCAGCGGGAAAAATAAAGTCTCCACTTTGATTTTCGACTTTTTGTGGAGTGCATAAAGATTTTTTGGCCCAAATATGCTTCCGTACGTAAGAGAATTAGGGCCACTGAAGAAAGAAAAAAAATCGGAGGCTAAAAAGAAAAAAAGCCTTCATGCTCTTCAGATAAAGTCAAAAATTAAAGTCAAGATGATTTTTTTTCACAGATTTTTTTATTTTTATTTTACACAGTCCATCCATTGATTTAGATTTTTGACTTTTTCTGGAGTGCATAAAGATAAAAAAAAATTTTACCTCGGAAAAAAAGTCTTGATGTGATTTTAGAATTCATTTTACATTTTTGTAAATTGTATTATTTATTTTTTTAGCCTCTGAATTTTTTTTTTTTTTTTTTTTTCTTCAGTGGCCCTAATACTCTTCTGTACTCCTCCGGGACGTTAAAACCCACAAGCAGTGAGTTTACAATCGTCTCATTTGCAGTTGTCCTCACAACGTAAAAAAAAAAAGTTGCAAGTTTTGCTTTTAAAAACTATGACACGTCTATAAATTGACCCCTTAATTGGATGATAAATGGCTTTTGAGCTGAGGAGAAGGCAGTGAGCAGTAGAAGAGGTCAGTTTCAGGAGCTCCCAGCGGACGAGGAAGAGGAGGATAAACATTGTGGCTGAACAGGGCTGGAAAGCACTCATCCCGGTTGTTTGTCGAGAGGGCCAGCGGAGCTAAGATGTTCGAGTGACACATGACTTTAGTGGAGTGGATAGAGGGCACGCGGTTGTAAAACTGTTGGCGAGTCGCTCAGTCCCAGGCCTCGATGATATGAACGTATAAAGTTATTTTGGCTGTGTAGAAAATAGATTTTTTTTTGTGCGTGTGTGTTTTTTTTTTAAAGGGATTATAGCATATGTGCGCACTTATCCACTCTTCTCCTTCTCTGTGTCTCTCCCTCTAAAAACCCACTCACACAAAATGGATTACACTAAAAAGGGAAAGCCTTTTTTTGGGACTTGGAGGCACATTTGGCTTGAAGGGAGTGCTCGTATGTGGTGAGATCGATGGACTGATGGATGCTTGAAGCTGTTCTCGACAGGTTCAAAGAGCCCGCCTCTTTCTGATTGATCGTCCCGTCTCTGAAACCGAAATCTCTGTGCGAGCAATATTTGCCATTTCAGCAGACATCCATCATTCTCAGCGAAGACATTTGCACACAATCTCAATACATGGACATGACAAAGATGAACTTTTTTTTTTTTAATCCATATTTCTATTATAGCAGAAACTAGGAACAGCTGAGACAATCATATGGTTTAGAAGGTTTTCTCCTTAAAATTGCCCTGAAATGACTTTGTTGGGTTTGGGTCAATGTAAATAAAGTTGAATTGAATGGAATAGAAAGTAGAAAACAAGCAGTACATCCATCAAGAAAAGAGAGAGACTCTGAGATAAAGTAAAAGAAACTGTTGTATTTCACGAATGCTTAGAATCAGACTACTAACTTGTTGACGTTGATGTTTAATTTCCACATATTGGTAAAATGTGTATCTTTTTGGATCTATTAAATAGATCAGCAAACCCAGTAGGATATATTCTGTTATTATTTTTTACAATCCAGTAAAAGTCAGAAATGGACCGTCAGTAAACGTTTTTTCATGCACAGAATTTCACCACATACTGTAAAACCAGTTTTGGATGATGTACATTACTTGCGATATAGGAAAACCAAGGAGAAGAGAAACTGAATTATGTTCAGTGGAACGCCAGCAGCCGCTCGGTACAAACCGGATTCCTGTCCAGAGGTGGAATCTGTTGTGTTCTGAGGGGGAAAAGCTCCAACGAGACAAGTTACGTCAACACATTAAACATCTGCTTCGCCTGCAGACGGTCATCCGGACCGTGTGTTTACATCATGTTGAGAAATCACAACGATAAACTGTCAAGTGACGCCTCGGAGATGACAGCAACTCTGGTGATAGTGGAAGCAATGAGAGGCAATGAGAGGCAGTGATAGGCGATATGAGAACGTGTGAATCAATATTTGCCCATCGACAGCTGGGATTACAGTGTCTGCAACAGTGTGTGTGTGTGTGTGTGTGTGTGTGTGTGTGTGTGTGTGTGTGTGTGTGTGTGTGTGTGTGTGTGTGTGTGTGTGAGTGTGAGAGAGAGAGACAGAGTGCTGATGATCTATCAGTCTATCTATCTATCTATCTATCTATCTATCTATCTATCCATCCATCCAGCCAAACTGACAGACGCTTCGCCCATGACTGTCAAGACAAATGACTCATGTGAAACTTATTCAATTTCTTAACAGTCAGTCGACACGTCTGCCAAGATGTTTCACTTCATTATGCCACTAAATAACATTCTGTGGTCTGTTGCTCGTGGCTGGTGGAACAGGGAAGCTCAGTGAGATCGGACAATAGCACATTTCTCTTCTTTTTTTTTACAGCAAAATCAGTCCTGTCACTCTTGTCGATATGTACGCATTAGCACTTTACAAAATCTCATTGGTTCACAGTAGCAGCTACAGTGGTGTCCTCGCTTGCTCTGTGTTCCTCTCCCAAACCCTCGGAGAGCCCACCCCCACCAGGTCTCCGAGGAGAAATGAGCAACTGGATGGTTAATTACAGTGTGTCTCATGGCAACAGTAGAAAAGTGTGTGTGTCTGCGTTTGTGTGTTCATTCATCCTCTGTTACTCTGTCACTCGCAGAGTTTTAGAGGAATTGTATCGAATAACTGCACAGAACTTTTTTTTTTTTTTTAAGCCGTGTATAAACACATAGGCTCTTGTTCTTCAAAAAACAAAAACAAAAAGTTGCTTTCATTAATATAATACAATATGGTCTGTGATAACTAACCTAACTAATTCAGATGTATCCATTCAGGTACGGGGACTATTCTGTAAATCTGCAAAGTGCACTTTTTAGAAATGGTTTACAATTAACAAGCATTCCATGACTTAGTTCATTTCCCATCTTCGGGTTGACTAAAGATTCAAAATTCAATTGTAATTTAATGTTGTCAGTATTTAGTCCCGTGTCAGAAGCATCGGTGGATTATATTTGTATCGGCATTGAAAACGGGCAGAATTTGTCTTAGAATTATCGGCATATCGACAACATGTCTAATATCACACATCGATAATCTTATATGATAAGATTTGTTAAAAAAAAATAAAATTCTGAAAATACAATTTTTGGGGAGATGCTTCACTCTGGACAAATTTGTGAACAGACCGACTGCCAAAGTTATATTACCAGCCTGACTATGAACAAAATGCAGTTGTTGCTCGGTAATGGTTGATGAAAACCTAATAAGTGAAGACGTGTCTTTATGTGAGACGGACGTCGTCCACAGCAGGAATATTAGGCTCTCATTTCCTCCATAACGTCACATATTAATCATCAAATTAAGGGTCCTCCCTGTCTGTCTTCCTCACTCCAACATATTTATTTTAAATGTCAAATTCGACTAATAAGAGTTTAACTGGCTGATAATTGAAATGTAGCACTCCTGACCCTCTGGTGAAATCCCGGCTGTAAAAACTGCACACTTTAAGCACATTAAAATGCTTTCATGGGTCGATGCGAATCGGAGCTTTATTTGATTTGTTTTTTTGTTGGGTTTTTTTGCTCTCCGTTTATTTTAGAGAGATTTTAAAAATGAAACCGGAGATGCTTGTGAGAGCGGGCTCTCAACCTCGTTTTCCTCGTCCTCAGCTTATACATCGATGCAAACGCTTCTGCTGCGCTGGTTCGTTGAGCACAAGATGGCCACGGTACAAAGCCATCTCAAGGATTACCACGGATTCTCACCGAGTGAGAGGGGGAGTGGGAAAAAAAAAAAAAATACAACAAAAAAAAACAGAAACCTAAATGAAGAGGAGGTGAACTGAGTGAGGGTTGCATGAGAACTCAAAAGCTCTGTAATTAACAGCTAAGAACAAAGTGAAAGGTGCATCTTATTCCACGCCGCAGACTCAAGTCATTTCGTGTTTCAGGTCCTGGTGGTCCGCTTGATGTTATGTAAAGCCTGAGCGTCGAATGTCCGTCGTGCTTTAAGCGACAATGCCGTTTCACACGCATCCCCGTGCCTGCTAACGATTGTTGGTGGATCCAGGCCTCCTCCTGAGCTCCCTCCCTCCCACGCTCCGCCGGGGAGACTGTGTAAATACACACTATTCTCCCTCTCATCATCACCAGACCATAATCCATAATGCAGTCTGGTCTCCCTCAAATGCGGCCACACTACATTTACAGTATCTATTATTAAATGGATTAAAAATAGTTTCTTTTCTTTTTTTTTTAAAGCAGCTGCCATTTCAATAAAAGTCTCCATGTGACTGTTTTCTTCACCTCCGGAGCGTTTTCCTCAACCCCTCGCTAATGTCGCTATTTTGAATTATTCATCCAAACACCACTCACATATACAGCCACATGCATCTATGCCCAACAAACACAAACCCGAAATCTGCTCTTTTGGAGTGTGTCAAATGTGCACAAATGTGTGTGTGTGGGAGGACACACACACACACACACACACACACACACACACACACACACACACACACATACACGCTTCCAAACACACATAAAAAGTTAAACATGGGTGCCAATTAAAGCCTCGTACAGTTGATTAAACATGTCAATAAAAGTTGATAAATCTAGTAAATGTATATTCGTAGGTGGTAGTTTAATATACGTATACGTATTTATAAATGCTATTCACATATAGCAATGTTTATTACCATGCAGTGTGTATGTAGAGAATGTGCTGTAATCTTTTTATTAACTGTTGGATAGAAAATAGGTATTATTATTATCACAAAAGCCAGATTTAAATATCAACTTATTCAGCCTTTCTCAATTAAATTGCATTTGCCGCAGAAAACAATCTCAGCGTTTGTTATTGTTTTGTGTGACAATTTCAAGCCATGTTGGCCTGAAGGGTCCGACTCATCCTTTGTGCGTGTGTGCGTGTGTGTGTGTGTGTGTGTGTGTGTGTGTGTGTGTGTGTGTGTGTGTGTGTGTGTGTGTGTGTGTGTGTGTGTTTCAGGGGGGCTTTCTCTGAGGTGGTCCTAGCAGAGGAGAAGAGGACCCAGAAGCTGGTGGCCATCAAGTGCATCCCCAAGAAAGCGTTGGAAGGCAAAGAGAACAACATTGAAAATGAGATTGCAGTACTACACAGGTGAGGTCGCTGGAGTTACACGTGGAGGTGCCAAGGCGTGTGCGTGTGTGTGTGTGTGTGTGTGTGTCCTGCAGGAGGTGTCGGTCCAAGCGAAGCCTCCCCGATCGGAGCGCGTTACAGATGTGGAATCTATGCAAGAGGTCAATTGAATGGGTGACTAAATGCATGGTGTCAGTCGAAACAGTAGGATTGTGCACCGGAAATGTCAGGAGTGAAAAAGATAGACCTATTTTTAGTGTCCCTGTTGCCAGGGCAACAGCACACAGAGGCGGAGATGGTGTGGAGTTCCCCGCAGCAGTGTACTGAAAGAAAGAGACATAGAGGGTGGAGATGTGGAGAGAAGCGGGGGGGGGGGGGGGGGGTGTAGTAGGATAGAGGGAGAAGGATGATATGGAAGAATAGGGAGGAGTGGACTTAATATTTAAAGTCAAAATTTAATAAATGAGAGGGTCGTCAAGAGTTTTCAAAAAAAAAAAAATAATCCGAGGAGAAAGAGAGAGAGGGATTCTCTCATTCTGCTGAAAGTCACATTAGCCCTTCTCAGCTGCTGCTGTGTTAGTGACGGTTCATGTGCTCTGCGCTTGACTCCATGGCCAAGAAAGAGAGACGCTCGGGCGTCTCGTCGGCTGGTTCACAACAACAAACTTAGCAAATGAACTCAGCTGCCAGTGAGAACTGTTGTTGGTTTCTGCCGCTCTGTCGCGTTTGCAGCCGCCGGCGTCGAGAGGTGGTCAATCTGAAACGACACTGTTTGATCTGCATTTTTTTTTTTTTTTTGGAGCAATAATGTAGTTATAGCTCCCTTCACTTTATTTACACATGTGCTTACCATAGGAAAGCAAGAAGTGAGCTTTCCATATGTGAATTATGCAGCAAGTATGCCATCTGGTGACCAGTCTTCACTCATCCTTGGTTCGGTCTTCACTTTAAAAAAAAAAAAAAAAAACACAAAATGCCTGAGATTTCTGCTGATGCCTGTTTGTTTCCCCCTCAGAATCAAGCACCCCAACATTGTTTCACTGGAGGACATCTTTGAAAGTACATCCCACCTATATCTTGTCATGCAACTGTGAGTTCTCCTTCCTCTTTGATCTCACACGAGAGATGGTTACATAAAAAGAAGGCGTTTGTTTCTCACATGTTTTTTCCCTTTGATTTTGTGAGATTGGCAGGAAACTGAATCAGCATTTTTTTTTTTTTTTTTTGTTCCCAAACAGAAACATCATACAATGTCTGATTCAAACTAGAAAACTGGAATGTTTCTGTGTTAATGTGATCCACATTGATCAGCTTTATCATGTTCAGGTTTTAATGTTTGAAATTTAAGCGAAGTGGTGACTCTCTTGTACGCCCAACCACCGTCCTGATATGAAGGCTACACATAAAAAAGAAAATACTGTATTACGCGTCATCATTTCTACGTGTCTTTTAAAGTTCACCTTCCAATGTCGGAATTCTTAATGTTTTTAACAGTATATGATATTTTTGTAATATATAGGTGATAACAAGTAAAGCTGAAATATCTTGTTGATCTCGCACAGATTCAGAACCCATATTGAAAATTATGTATTTGAAAAACAGAATTCATAGTTTGACTGAGCACATTCTTTCGAAAATCTTTTCCTGACCCCCTTTAAATCTTCCTTCCAGGGATTGATGTTTTAAAGCTTCACGTCCGTCAAGTTTTTTGTACATCACTTCAAGTAGTTCAAACACAAACCCTTGTTAGCCTCCAAAAGAGTCTGTGTGTTTCAGAAATATTTAGCTTTATACATATTTTTTTCAGTTTTGTGAAACCCACTTCATCTGCTTGTTAATTCCACAAATAGCATATATATGTAAAAAAATAAAACCCGAAGCAATGGTTCAGTTAAAAAAGTGCCTTGTTGCAGCCTCAAATCAATAGAATTTGTTTTCTGACCATCAGGGTGTCTGGAGGCGAGTTGTTCGACAGGATTGTGGAGAAGGGCTTCTACACAGAGCGAGACGCCAGCCAGCTCATCCACCAGATCCTGGATGCAGTCAAATATCTCCACGACATGGGGATCGTCCACAGAGACTTGAAGGTATCTTGATTTGGTGGGAGACGTACAGTAGACATAACGGCTCCCGCCGGCTGGTTGATTTCTCCCCCATTTTCCAAACCCTCCGCTTTCATCCTCCCTCTTTGTCTTTGCAGCCGGAGAATTTGCTTTATTACAGCATGGACGAGGACTCAAAGATCATGATCAGTGACTTTGGACTGTCGAAGATCGAGGGAGCGGGCAGCGTCATGTCCACTGCCTGCGGCACTCCTGGATATGTGGGTACGGCCTTTATCATCTCTGGTCCGACAGAATCTCCTCGCCCTCGCCCTCCCTTTCATGTGAGCTCAGGCACTTTGCTGTTCCAGTTGACGTCCCCTCTTTATTCGCCGCGCCGTGCGAGAGCCTCTTTCATCCTCTGCCGAGTCAATTGCAAGTGTTTTAGAAGGGCTCTCCACCTGTTTAACGTGAACCGCCGGATCACACGGTGTTACTGGAAGGGCGAGACCACTCGAGCGCACCCCCCCACTGCCGCTTGTATATTTGCACACTTTGCTGAGCGTGTGCTCCGTGTTCCACAGCTCCCGAGGTACTCGCCCAGAAGCCGTACAGCAAAGCCGTGGATTGCTGGTCCATAGGAGTTATTTCTTACATCCTGTAAGTTGGAGTTCATTCACCTCAGAGAAATGTGAGAAGTGGTCTTTCGTCTTCTTTGTTTTTTTCTCACACCTGACCGGCTCAAATGTCACTCCCTCAGATTGTGTGGATATCCTCCGTTCTACGATGAAAACGATGCCAAGTTGTTCGAGCAGATTCTTAAAGCAGAATATGAATTTGACTCTCCCTACTGGGATGACATCTCAGATTCAGGTACTCAAAATCAATAGAACTAGTGCAACAAGGAGTAGTAACTTAAGAGATTAATATAAGTACTTGCATGTTTTCTTGGCAGCCAAAGATTTCATCTGTCATCTGATGGAAAAAGAGCCTCTGAAGAGATACACGTGTGACCTGGCCCTCCAGCATCCTTGGTAAGGAAGAAACCATACTTGATATATCTCTAAGTACACTCTTTATTCCGATCTGTCAATGAAAGTGAAATATATTTAACTGGGCTCCACATTCTCTCAGTGTGATGGCAATGCTTGACCATCATTTAGCCATTCCAAGATGCAAGGAGCGATTTCGTTTTTTGAAGAACCACCAGAACGATTTACTGGGGGAGTTAAGCTCACAGCAAAAGTTGAGAATCATTGTGTAAATTGGGATCAGTTGTTAAGCCGTTTCAGTACTAGCAGGAAAGCTTGTGAGCATATCGTTGTGGAAACCATTCCATAAAAACATACAGTGTCTGACACAAGTTACATTAAAACACAAAATCAAAAATGTTTGGCTTTTCACAACGAAAGTAACAGATTAAATCATTGAACCAGTTTGGACTAATGGACTAAAAGGAGCTAAGTAATCTATCCAGTTGTTCACGGAGCCAAATCCCACATGGGAGGCTTCGATGCTGGTTAACGCTGTGACGCTCGGTGACTTGCAGGATATGCGGCGACACAGCGCTGGACAAGAACATCCACGAATCCGTGAGCGCACAAATGAAGAAGAACTTTGCCAAAAGTAAATGGAAGGTCAGTGAAAGCACGTTGCGTCCTGCCGACGGGGCAGTGTTGAGACTCCCGGGACACGCGGCTCATTCTGCATTTAATCACAGCCTCCCTGGTTCTCATCGTTGTCTCTCTCTCTCTCTCTCTCTCCCCTCTCTCCCCGCAAAACCCGCCACCGCAGCAAGCGTTTAACGCCACGGCAGTGGTGCGCCACATGCGGAAGCTGCAGCTGGGCACGAGTCTCGAGGGGCCCAGTCAGATAACTCCCACCAGCCCTTGCCATGGACATCTGCTCCCCGAGGAAGAGGAGGAAGAGGAGGAGGACGACTTGGGGAACGGGGAGGAGGAGAGCTGTGAGTTAGCAATTCACCCTTATCTGTGGGGGTTGAAGGTTGTCATAGAATAAAATAGAATAGAATAGAATAGAATAGAATAGAATAGAGTAGAGTAGAATAGAATACATCTTTATAATATTTAAATGGCAACTTTCACAGTTGCAAATAAATAAATAAATAATGAGTCACAAGGTGCTTTACAGCACTAAAAACCAAAACAATAAAACAAAAAGGTTAAAAAAAATCTTCCAAAAAATCAAAATGAGATGTAAAAAAAAGAATCAAGAGATCCTCAATATCTTTTTTCACATTCACAACAAAAGCTACAGTTCCAACCTGAGCTGTCCACAGATTTGAACCCGGATAGATGAAAATGCAAATTCTCCTTTACATTGTTGCTTTCCAACCATAAGCAAGGCAGGAAGCTACGAGAAACAAAGTGAGGACTAATTTCACATCTGCCTGAAGAACTGAACAGTACAGGTCGTTCTGGTCAGGGGTTTTTTGTTTAACGATTCTATCAAAGCAAATATATTATATAGAGATACTCTAAGTCTAAGACGATAGATTTTGGAGCCTCTTAAATGCACAGTACACCGTCAGTGAAGTGGCGTCAGTCGTTAGCGTTCAACTGGTCATCCCATAAAACGTTTGCTGTGCAGAGCTGCAAGTGAAGGTTTCAGCTCAGAAGCGTTTGTCACAATTTACAGTCACAAGATTGGGATTGTCTTTCTTTCCTGCTGCTGTTGTGTTATTTCGTTGTACTTTTAACAGAGATCTAATGAAGTGTGAATGACGACTCAGTCAACAGAGAGGGGAGCTGTACTGCGACAATACAATGAATGTGTGTGTTAAACCTGAAAGGAATTTAAAAAGTCAGTCGGAGGGATTCACAGCTTGTTTCACACCGACGGCAGTCGCCTGTATGGTCGGTTGGAGTTTCTCAGGCCTGCATGGGTTTTTTTTGCGCGACGGATTCAAATGTGTCAATAACAGGCTTCTGCAAACCTTTGGTAACTCCGACTGTTGTTTTAACCAAATGCATTTGAGCAGGACGAACGATAGAAACAGGTAATAGCTTCAGGTAATAGCATCACTGGCACAGGAAAGAAACACGAGCCAGGTTCAGATCTGGATCCAGTTAAACTTGAGTGCTTCGTGTCGCCTGGCCTCCTCCCCTCAGTCCAGACTGTATTAAGTTAAGCAGGGACACTAAATTGGCAGTAGGTGTAATTTTCTGTGAGTGATCGTACGTCTCTGTCAGTGCTGTGATGGACTGGCGCAGTCATGGCGTACATTGCTTTTTCCCCTTCGTTACCTGGGAGTGGCCATAACCCCCGTGACAGGTGCAGTTCATAGTGTGAATATATGGATGGAAGGTATGACAACAATGACGGATAATGCTAGTTAGGAAATAATATTAACATAGAAAACAAACAAAAAAGACAAATATGACTAAATGAGTAAGAGGTTGGTATCGTCAAAGTGATTCAACGTGATTACAGAGAAACAAAGGGAAATTAAAGTTGATCAAAAAGATAGAAATGCATTTAATAACAAGATAAAACTGCTAATGTAATAAAAGACTATTTAGTCTGAAGCTTTATAAGAAAATGCCAATTTGATTTCCATTCCGCAGTGCAAAAACATGAGTGTGTGTGTGGTTGTCTGAGTTTGTCCCGTCGTCGACTTGCTTTCCCCTTTAACGCGACACCTTCCCCGTTCTGCTTCCAAACCCAGTGTCTCACTACGAGGACGGTCGTCGCGGAAGCAACGAGGGCAGCGCGGACCGGGACAGCCTGAGGAGCTGCACCTACTGCTGCAGGCCCGCCAGTCGCATCTGAGCGCAACTCTGTGTTGTTGGCGAGGACATTGTGTCCCCGGAGCGCCCCGGAGCCCGATCGCCCAGTCTGGCCAGGAATGCAGAGTAGATATCAGGCAGTGTCCACCAGAGCACATCCACAGCCTGCAGGTCACCATGACAGTGTGGACCGCACAAACGTCGACATGCTCTGGAAAAAGAGTAATCTGAACAAAACAACAACAAAAACCACATTAAAAATACATACGTTTTCATTTTGTTGCAGAGTGGCATGCGAGGCTGCTTCAATTAGATGCAGTCCTTTTTAATCTCTTCTTTTTTGATTATGTCTAGTTGAGTATTTAATGTCAAGTGAATACCTCCCCCACCCCGTCAGTGGAACATGCAGTTGGGTTTTTTTTTCTTTTGTTTTTTTTAGCGCAGCCACACCAAAGTGTGGCCACAGGAAGTGATTCTGGACTTCAGCAAAGATGTAAGCTCCTGGAGTTTTACTGAAAGCGGAGAGATTAGCCAACAGGAAGTCGTCTCCACTGTTTTTGTTCTCACATTTATCAGTCACATCTACCTCTGATCACGTTTACCCGTATATATCTACTACCGTCCACGTGTGCTTTGTTACCGGGAGCTGTCTCCAAAGATCTGCCCACACAGGGTCGAAAAAAGCAAAAGAAAATACCTTTTTTTATAAGTCACTTGAGCTGAACGCTACTATTGCATGTTTTGAAACTCTTAACCCCTCGATCAAATGTAGTTAAATAGTGAATTAGATAAGGTAAATATAGGCGGTAGTTTTCCCTGCCAACGTCAATCGCCTGTTCATTTCAGCTTGATTAAATCTCAAAATTCTCAACGTGGAAGGAGTTTTGCCTCAAAAGAAATCAATGGAGATTAAGCTGATTCATTGTTTTAATAAACACATTTTTACAACTGGATGGATTTGTTGAAAGTCAGAATTTAAAGTAAGTTTTAATGCAAAGCCAAGATGATGTGAAGCAAAGTGCTTCACATAAAAGAAAACAAACAATACGTATTAACAGAGGTGAAATATAAAAAGACTAAATGCTCCACATTTTGATAATCCCTGCTTTAATTCTATATTATATTTTAAGTGTTTCTGTCTTTTGTAATTCGCGTCCAAAGCTGGAAAGGAGATATTTGGAAGTGGAGGGTGAATCGGGGGCTTTTTGGACTCTATATTCTGGCTCAGACTGGGTTTGTGAAGGGTGATTCTGACCTGAGGTGTCTGCATGCTTCTGTTGGGAAAAACATTGAAATTGTATGAATATCAAAAAGGAGACTCTTTTCGTTTGTTTGTTTGTTTGTTTGCTGTTCTGTTCTACCCGAGGCTCAAACTGAGATCCCCCACACGTCCGTATGTAGATCACAGGAATCTCCCCTCACTCTACGGACTCTCTTCAGGACAATGAGATAAGTCGGTTCATGTCGCTGCCCGTCCTCCCTGTTCTGTTTCTAATGAGTGTCCAGATGTGTGCCAGGCGTGGGGTTTGCGGCTCCGGCCCGGCTCGCGCTGAGTCGGCGGGATCTCAGTCTGGGCGCTCCGCCTGCTCTGTGCTGTGCACCTCTAGTGGAAGAAGTTTTGGTCTACTGTTTGCATGACCTGGTTAAATATGTTTACATGAATGATGATCAATTAATATAAACTCACATGATTATTACTCTGTTGTATTGAAGAAAAAAAAAAAAAGATGTAATACTGTAATTTTGAGATATATAATGTGAAGTGAGTAACACCAGAAGTAATGTTGTTGACAAAGTACAACACAGCACAGTGAATTTATCATTTGCATTGACTGTGATGGTCAAGTCTTTACCGGGAGTGACATTTCTCCTGTACTATGTTTATTTACAACTCTGAGCATTTTTATCCTCATCCTGTTTGGTTTTTTTTGGTTTGTTTGTTTATTTTGCTGTTGCCTATATAGAAACTTCAGCTCGAAGCCAGGCACCAACACAAAGGGAAAAACAAACATATCAGCAGCAGTGCAAAATATGAAACAATGCCATGGTGTTGGGAACGTCACCTGTGTGCCAGCATGCAAACGCCACATTATTCCTGCTGAGGAGGAGACCTGCAGTTCTAAAGCCATACAGGGAAACGGGAAAGTAGTAATTTTGATTCAGTCATCTTTTAAACGTGTGATGACGGGCGGCTCCGATTGTGCCAGTGATTTCATGTATTAAAAAACCAATTACCCTCCAGCAACCTGCTGAAATCACTTTAATATTGATCCTAATCATAATGTAACATTACCAAACAAGCACATCATAGTATCTTGGGATTTATTAGTTGGCCTTAGAGATTTTTCAAGCCACCGACAATAGCTGGGTTTGAACCCATTTTGTTGCTCCCATTAGTTTTTTCAACTTTCATTACTGATACAAGCAGGTCCGTAGTATAGTACAAGATGGCAATCACTCCAAAATTACATGACTGTAGTTGTGGAAAATATGCAAACTGTGTTTGAAGGGCTTCATGTTAACTGTAAGAAAGCCAGCGTTGAAGACTTTAGGTAACCTGGCGTTTCTGTGTTTGGTAATGACCTTTTGTTCAACCTTTCCTGGAACCTGTTTCCACTTGGCCGTGTTTTTTTAAAATGCTCATACTACCCATTACAAACACATCTAAATGCATAAGGAAACACATGTATATTATATATATAAATATAAGTATATATTGTATATCCTTTTTTGTAAAAGCTGTTTTGAGCTACGAGCGTATGGATGCAATGCATCATGGGTTATTGAACAAGATGTAAGAAAATACAATTTGTACCCACAGAGATATGATTGCAGGAAATCAAATAAAACTTCCTTGTCTATGCATAGTGTGTTTTGTCATTATGCAGCAACTTTATTATTGTTTTTAACACAACAGATGTTTATTTTTCTTACGTATTTCCACCTCTTGAAAGAAACTAGAAAATTACTTTATTACTATATATGTTCCCAGCTGATCCCAGCTGATCCCAACACTCACATTCACACATGCAGGCAAATTAGAGTCGCTAATAAAGCTCAAACACCCTCAGGGGGAAAATAGAAAACGTTCCACAGAAAGCCAGAGTCAAACCGGAGATAATCTCCTTTGGAAGGCAGAAATCTAACCAATAAACCACTTTGTGGCCTGACAACATTCACAAACAAACAAAAAATGAAAGAAGTAATTAAAATATTTACACACATGCTTACTTATTCTGAAAATGCAATGTTCTGTGTTGGAAAAGGGATTTGTCTGCCAGCTGTTTATGTTTTCGACCTTCTTAAATTATTGATAGTATAAGACCGCGGATGGTCTCATAAGTATTCGTCGACATCCGACACAGCGATCGAGTGTTTGCTCTGAATCACAGAGGCTGTGGCGGCCCACCATAATCTAATTCGTCCCACCACAGTTTGTTGACGAGCCTTTGTCCCACTTCATCAGCAAAACATGTTTGACTCCCAGTCACGTTGCACATTCATACCGACGGGCGAATTAACCTCAGATTAAGGTTTTTGGAGGTGGGAAGAGAAAACCAGTACTTAGAAGAAAAGAAAAAATTATGGTAAGGAAAATTTTAAATCCAGCAGTCATAATATTCTGTATGGATGTGGATAATGTTCCTATAACCTACATGGTTAAAAAAAAAAAAAAAAAGGTTTATCTGCCTCGTCAGTCTAAAAAAAGACAAAATTGTTGTAATGTGGTTCATAAATGCACTGGATTTAAATTATGTTAACATTGGTGGAAATTGAATAATCACGAAGAGCACCATCTAAGAACTTAATCGCCGGCCGCCATTGTTCATATGTTTCACACCTTTAAAGCTGAGCTGTACCCAGAGAAAATTGTGGTTCAGCATTCACATCATGATTTCAAAAGTCATTCAAACAGATCAATTCAGGTTCAAATTTAATGATTTACACCCAGTTGGCTCTGACGCATGCGCAGTACAAATTTGGGCTGCGCACACGACCGCTGCGGCGGAGAATGCTTAAAGGGGCGGATGACGATTTTTACGTCATGCATAGCGCAAGAAGCACGAAAGGTCCGTCCAGGTCCGTCCACGACAGGCCTGGGCTAAATCAGAACAAGCAGTCAGGACAAGCAGTCAGGACGAGGACTCCACCTTGTCCTCTCCTACTTATGCTCTCTTCACCAGGGAACCAGCAGCCATTCCATTTTTCACTGTGGTGACATCTTTAATCTCCATGTTCGTCGTGTTGAGACTGAACTGAGAAGCAAGCTTTTAGTTTCTCTGACCCCTCCAAAATAAATGTTAAAAAATGTCCAAACTGTACCAAATTGTACCATACTTACGACACCGCATCTGCACTTGAAACAAATGCTCTTTTAAAACACTGAAATACGTCATGCTGTCATTCAATTCTTAGTAAAAGTCATCATTATGTTCAACAAAGTCTCCAGACATAAACAACGGTCTTAAATTCAGTGCATACGTCGAGTCTTTTTCTCCTGGAATTTATGAAAAAGGGAGAAAAAAAAAAGAAACTGAAAACCACAGGTTTCCACAGTCGACATTATCCGAAAACCACAAATTAATTTTTGTTATGAATATGACATGTGATGATGACCTCTTGTCAACCCGATTGCTTACACTATATTTTCATGTCCCCAAGTGGACTGGTTGTGGGAAACTCTCAGTAAAATACTCAAAGATCTGGAGGTTAAGATCGACATTTGTCATCACTTATATAATAGAATGCGTTTCTTTCATTAAAGCTTTAATGTATTTATTTTATTGATCCATTTCTATTATTTCCTTGTGAAGCTTTTCTGTAATTCTTTAATTTCTTTGTAAAGTACTGTGAATTGCCCTGTGTTTGAATAGTGCTCTATAAATAAACGTGCCTTGCCTTGCCTTATTTTCTTTTGTTCAGTACTTATTTACTTGTGTTCCTTGATATGTTCCATCCATACATCCATCTTATATAACGCAAGGTCACTAATTAATTTCACGTTTTTTAGTCATTGGGAGAAACCCATAAGAATAGGTGGAATAAATCCCCACACAAACAGGAGGAGAACTCACCAGTAACTATTCTGTAGAGGTTGTTTGTTTTGTTGTTTTCTTCAGTTCTGGAAAATACATTTCCTGGATGCTTTGTAGATTGTTTTTGAATGTGATTTTTTTTTCAGAATGTGAAGTGTAAACTGTGACAATAACATTTCATAGTAACTGATTATCATTGCCCAAAACAAAAAATAAACGAGCTCATGATATGGGCGAAAGGCCACATCGTTTTTTGGAAGTTACTTTTTTTTAACCTGCATGGCAACACTTTTGTGTATTTTTGAGAAACAAGCCTTATATTGTTTTTGAAAAGAAGAGTATTTTCCAGCCAACAATTTTTGAAGAAATCAAATTGCAGAAAAACAACTGGACACGTGGTGGTGGCGCCCTCACGTGGATGTGACCACACATCTGTCTGTGTTATGCACGCTGATTAAAACGCATCACTCGACGGTTGGGGATTTCCGACAGCACGTGAACGCAGCAGGGCCTCCCTCCTCTGTACTGCCCCTTTAAGTGCAGATAAAAGCTCCCGGTTCCCGGTTGTGTAATGAGAGAACAGACAACAGTGAATGGAGGCCAGCTGGTTCTGACAGACAGAAGAAGGACGTCGTGCAGCTCCACAACAGCTCAGTTTGAACATTTGTACAGGTAACAGTCATTCATCCATTATTCTATACTAGTTATTACGTAACAGGCCGTGATCCGTGATGCTTTCAAATGTTGTAGGAAATATTATCTACGGTCATCCATGTCACGTTTTAACTGGTTTTAACTGGTAAATGTTTGTTATTGTTGTTGTTTTGGGTTTGTAAATAAACACTGAGCAAAACGCAGAAATTTTCCCGAAATGTTAAAACCTGCTATTAGTCTGGATGAAGAAAGGGTCTGGTTTGTGTTGTCTCTTCCTGTGAACTTGGTTTGTGTTGCACTTTTATCACACGTGACTTCATTTAAATTCACGACATAGTATTAATACAATATTAAAAACTTTATAGTATTATTTATTCTCATTCTTATTCTTACTCTTACTCTTGCTCTTGCTCTTACTCTTACTCTTACTCTTACTCTTGCTCTTACTCTTACTCTTACTCTTGCTCTTACTCTTACTCTTACTCTTACTCTTACTGTTACTGTTGTTACGTATTTTGATATTACATAGTTGAAACATACTTTTTTTCAGGTAACTCCTGCAATGTTGAGAGCACAGACACAAAAATTGGGAATATGTCACTGTTTCTTTTGTTAACAATTCGGCTAATATTTTCTGGATAAATCCCCAAAAACTGTGAAAAAATTTCCCAGAACAGGAAATATTCTGTCTTTCTTTTTTCTTTCAGAAACGTTTAGGGAATTTACATTGTTACTGTACTTCTGGGACTGTGGCCGTCATAACAGGTAAGTTCACTCTCTAAAAGATGTTATCACGTATTGTCGAAGTTTTCTTTGTTGAGCCCTTCTTTCAGGAGATGGTTCCTTTGTTTTTCATACCAATTTGCAGTTTAGAGTCACCGATTAACCGCAAAAGCCACGACACCAGCTAACTTTCCGGCATAGGGATTTTGTATGCTCTCCCTTATTATGTACATGTTTAGTTTGGATACTCCAGCAAACCTACCACATGCTTGTTTATACATCCATCTAACTTCTATATAACTGTGGACAAGGGAAGGATTCACCGTGGACAGGTCTCCACTCCGTCACAGGACAAATCTGTCGATCTCACATGGACAGTTGGAGGGAAACCTGAAGAAACCCACACACACATAGAGGGAGAATATGCAAACTCCACACACAAAGGCCCAGCGGGTGTCTGAAACCAGAGTTGTGATGTATAGTTAACTCTAAATGGAGTTTGTTTATCTTTGATGCCCTGTGATGGCATAGAAAAGACAATACACGACAATACAAACTCCTATATGGCACAACAAATGAATGGAATAAGGAAAGTCTTTGTGACAGAAATTAATAATTTTGTAGGAAATTTCTGCAACTTGAATCTGAGTACAGCAGTGATTAGTACGAATGACAAGTTGGAGGTTAAATTGACAGGATAGGGACAAAACATCCTGTCCTAGACTGTCCAGAGATGTACTTCAGTGCCACAAGACCCGAATTTTATACGTGGGCCGCCACAGTCTTTCAGCAACCGAGAGCAAACACTGGAGATCTGTGTTGGTCAGGAGCCGGCATGGCGGCTCACTGGGAACCAGAAACCACTGATGGCCATGGTTCACCACATAGTTAAATTATCTCCGGTTTGATTCTGGCTTTGAGGGCCTTTTCCGTGTGGAGTTAACGTTTTCTCCCCAAGCGTGTTTGAGGTTTATCGGTGACGCTAATTTGCCCTGACGTGTGAAAGTGAAGCTTTTAATAAAGAGTTGGTTTCTTGACCTGCTGTTTTGTAAAAATGTTGCAACAAGCGTTTCAAATTTATCTGATCATTTTCATTCAACTTCATAAGCTTCAGATTTATACGTCAGCTAAGAAACAGCTTAAGGGAACCTGTAACTTTTGCTCAGTAATTGATCGCCCTAATATGATTTTTACAGGCCGAGAATCATTATTTCTTTTTAGTTGTTTTCTAACGACACATTAAGACATCAAGGTTAAAAAATAATAATGATGTCAATAAATACAGGGATGATTTGTATTGTTTGTTCTGAATAAGCTAACAGGAGGCTGTAATAACAGAGCATAAGTTCAGCGAGGCCTCTGTTTCCAGTTTTGTTTTGTTTTCTTATTTTCTTATTATATGTACAACAAAACCTGTAAACACGCAAACATTTTTATTGTATAACTGATTTATTTAGATGATCTGTGACCAGTACGGGTCGTCCTGATGGAAGTCATCATCCACTTCTCAGAAACTCGCCCTCCGACTGAACTGCTGTGTTTTTTGTTTTTCGTCTTGTTTCCTTTCGTCGTTGTTGCAGCCTGCGGAGATGGAGCTGAGTGTTGCTAAAATGATGTGGCTGGCAGGAAGTGTTCTGGTCGTGCCCGCGCTCGCCGTCTTCACCGTGTTCCACCTCTGGCCCGGGATGGTCATCAAGGCGTACAACTGGTAAAACACACACACACACACACTCAAATAGGCCGAGTCGCTAATAAACCAACACGCAAATATTCCTAACACTTTCTATTTACGCTGCATTATATTGAAAATGGTAAAAAAAAAAGTGGCTCAAACATCTAAAATGTCCACATTTCCTTCACACAGTATCTTCCCCTGGGGTGTGATGGTGATCAAATGCTCGCATGCCTGCTGTTGTTTCCAGCACACACTTACTGTGAAAGCTGCCATTGTGAACTATTTGCCTTGTGGACTTTGGTTAAGCTGTTTAAAGAGGGGAAAAGAAAAAAGAAAAAAAAACCTTGTTGCATGTTGGAAGATTGGTGGATAATTCTTGTGACGTGACCCTCTCACATGCACTCGGTGCTGACTCACCCTCATGTAACGGCTTCTGCCCGCAGCCGTTTAGAAAGTTTGAAAACCACGACACATGAACTCAAGCAATAAAATACGGTTAATCCGCTTCCGTCACATTGTCAAAATATCTTATACCGTGGATATCATATTATTTGGTCATTTGTGCCGTACGGATACAGAACTTGGTAGTTTGACATGCCACTTCTTGATTTTAAAGTAATATGTTAAAATATTAAAGCTATTCATTAACAAAACAGATATTTTTTACTTTTGAGAGGATCGATGTGTCATTGTGTAATAAATCATCAGCTGCTGCTCTAATTTTTTTGCCCTTGAGAACCTTGACAAGGTTGTTAGTTGCCGTGGCTCATTTGGCTTTTCTTTCTTTTTCTTTTTTTTTTCAGTCAACCAGACTTATTTTATGTTTGTAGATTTAATCTAGTGATATAAAGGAGTTAATCCCAGAGTATGTTTTAGTGAACTAGAATGTTTGAGGAGTTTTAGTAAACCATAAATCATACAGATTTCACTTTACACAAGTTCGAATAACTTTTTGACTTGTCGACTGATCTTTCATATTAACTGTTCATTACTACAGATCAGATAATGATAAGTGGAATTACTTCACACACGGCATGTAAAAATAACTAGTATAAGCTGTTAAAGAAAATGAAAGAGCTTGTAAAAAGTGAAAGGGGTATAAAAGTGTAAAACTATGAAAGATCAGATTAGGAACAGACAGTAAAAACCTCAACAAATAACATTATATGCAGAGATTAAAACTTCTTATAGGGGTTATGTTGAAGTTCCTGAACACTGAAACAAGTAATACAATGTAATCATACATTAATAATTTGTTTATTACATATATATTTGGTATTACAAATATTTCACGTCATAAATCTTGTCTATGTGGGAAAGTAAAAGTTCTCCCGGATGAGTTATAAAGGTTAAATATTACTCTTTCTACTTTTGTTACTCTGTGAGTGTACTTTGGTAATACGTTGTGTAAATCCTAAGAAAAAAAAAATCTTTAAAGGAAATCATCCAGACGTTGTCGAAGCTGATAAAGGCTTAACCCTGACGAATACGCGGGTCACCTTTCCTCTCATTTGGTTTTTCTTGCCGATTGGTGACGTGTGAAGTCACATTCCAACGTGCATGCGGCGAGCTGATAACGGGACGTTAATCATTTATTTGGGATACGCTTCTCTCTCTTCGTGCACAGGTGCTGGCGTCAGAAGCTGGGACTGGTGGTGCGCTACTCTCACAGCGGGAGCTACTGCTTCTGCTACTTCACCCGCGGGACGCCGTCCAGCACCTCGCCATCGCTGCTGCTGCTGCACGGCTTCTCCGCCACCAAGGACATGTGGCTGCCCATCGTCAACGTAACTCCACATTATTGTTAAATTTTTTTTTTTTTAATATTTAAATATATATATATATATAGTGACTTTCACATATCGAGCAGAAATCGATGCCACGAACTTGGCAAACCCAACAAGGCAATTCAAAAGGCTTTACATGAGGAAATACCGCAACAAAGAAGAACAAAGCAAAAGATGAAAGAAAAACACACAAACAAGATGAGAATTTTAAAAGAATGAAGCACTTTTACAAACTGACAGACAGAGAACCAAAACTAATTTGTAAAGTTTATTGTAAGAAGTATTAATATAACAGTCTGCATATTCACATAGTTTTTATACTGCACATTTTATTAGTATATAGTATATATTCATATATGCATATTGTTGTGTTTTTGTATCAAAGGTTATGACCATATGATGAAAGAAAGTAAACGATTAGAATAACTGACAAATTTCACTTTGGCCTTTTGGATTTTTCGTACAGATACATATATTATAGTATAGAGTGGGATTTAGGTCAGTTTTGCCTCACGGTGTGGACAAATTAAAAATGTAAACCATGATCAGAGTCAGCAGGTGCTTCATCTCGGGTGTGTTTGATTTCCTCACCAGTACCTCCCCAGAAACCAGCACCTGGTGTGTGTGGACATGCCGGGGCATGAGGGCACGAGTCGCACCGGCGCCGAGGATTACAGCATCGAGGGTCAGGTCGCCCGAATCCACCAGGTGTGTGTGTGTGTGTGTGTGTGTGTGTGTGTGTGTGTGTGTGTGTGTGCGTGTGTGCGTGTGTGTGTGCGTGTGTGCGTGTGTGCGTGTGCGTGTGCGTGTGCGTGTGCGTGTGCGTGTGCGTGTGCGTGTGCGTGTGTGTGCGCGTAGAGATGCAAAGCTGCAGATCTCCCCCCTTTCTGATTTTAAAAACAACTTGATAGGATGCAATTTAGTAAAACGTAAAAGCAGATATGATTTTCGTGAAACACGAAATGGAGTATTTTTTGTTGTGTTTTTTAAACTACTCTAAATATATGACATAATGCAAAAGCTGTCAACATAACAGGTGACCAACGCAGAAAAAAAAATCGGAAAAATGCACTGAAACTGGTTCTTTCCACAGTCATTTAGCCTGGAACTGTAAAAACAAAGCTCCCACAGAGATGCTGCTGTCTGAAAAAGACAAAACATACATGAAGTCTGAATCACGATGACTCCAAATACTACAAATGATCACTGGATTTCGAATAAAAGTGCCTCCAGAAAAAAAAAGCAAGTTGCATCAATTACAGATTTTATATAAAGACTATAAAATAAAAACCTTCAACAAGCACACAAAAGCAAATACTTGTCACACCCTGCACACTGTAACACCGGGGGGGGGGGGGGGGGGGGGGGGGGGGTTGGAAACGTCATTACATACAGAAAACCATTCGAACCACAGCCTCACTTAATTCATGAAACCATCGAAACGTCTGAAGGCGTCGCCCCGCTTTTATCTCACTCGGCTCATTTTGCTCTCCAGCAGCAACAGTTTTCTCAGATATCTATTGTGAAGCTTCAGGACATGTTCTAAAAACGGTGGTCAGTAAACATATTTTGAGATCCTCCCAATTAGAGCAGCTGCTCCGTCTGTATTAAAACGGATCGATCGCCCCCGAGCGCCTTTCTTCAAGCTCCTCTTTGTGTTGAAACTCAGAAACACAATACAGTCAGTTTCATGTGTCGGCCATATTCATTATAGTTTAACAACGTGCTGCAGATCAAATTACAAACAAACCTTCAGCGGCGGCTTGCTGCAGTTTATTATACGTCGTTTTCTATAGAGCAACTAAATCAAACCCCCATTTTTAGCCCTGAACCTTTTACATTCCTTTTTTTAAGGTCCACGTTTTACATTTGAATGTTTCTATCTGTTCTTGATGCCTTCTTACATCTGAACATTGAGTGTACTGGGTCCAAATGGTTCCATTGAACGTGCGTCAGTTCCTAAATGTAAGATTCACAGTGTTTGGTTCATGTGGGGTTCACTGAAGTCTTGTCAAAAGGGAGACGCTGGCACTGTGATCACCGTCAAAAGCTGAGCCGACTGCACCATCTGCTGATGAAAACACTACCCCGAAGCCAGCAGTGTGGGAACGACACAGGCGAAAATGTGTTCTCGTGTAATCAAAAGTTGTCCCCTTTCAGAGGGTGATCAAAATATAAGACTTTTATCTGGAACTGGAGGTGGCATGATTCCATTTAATTTATTTTTTTAATTTTGTGTGTGTGTGTGAGAGCTGGTAAAAAATGTTGCCGCTCTCCTGAGATCCGATGTCCAACGGCGTTCTGTCCCTGTTCCAGTTTGTGCAGAGTGTCGGTCTGGATAAAAGGCCGTTTCACCTGGTCGGCACGTCGATGGGCGGGAACGTGGCGGGCGTGTACGCCGCCCGGCACCCTGCCGACCTGTCCAGCCTCAGTTTGATCTGCCCGGCAGGTAACGTCACAGCAGACATCTGATCACATGAGCGGTTCTGACCTTTTATACGAATATCCACCAATATAGAGAATAGTTGGATCGCCTGTATCGACCCCGGCCGGTTGTTGATGCTGAGTCGCCTCTGTCCTCCAGGCCTGGTTTACCCCACAGACTCCAAGTTCATCAGCCGCCTGAGGGAGCTGGAGGACAAGCTCCCCCAGGAGCAGTCCATCCCGCTCATCCCCACCAACACCGAGGAGCTGGAGGAGATGCTGAGCCTCTGCTGCTACACGCCCCTCAAACTCCACCGACCGGTACAAACCCCCCCCCCACACACAAGAAACTTTGACTTTATTAATTACTCCAAAACAACGAGTTTCCCTCAGTGATATCTGTTCTAATGTGTATACATGTTAGGCTTATGCAGCTGGGAACTCTGGAAAATACAGTTGAAGAAAGTATGTATGCATGTATGTAGGATATTTTTAGTTCTGTAATTATATATTTAAATAGATATTTATGAAGTGTATATATGGTATATATATGTATATAGCTGTATTATGTAATTATAAGGAGATCTGTGTACAAACTAAATAATAGGTAATAAGGGGTGGGAAATTAAAAGGTTTGTACTTCTTCCCACTCCTTTTTCGAAGAATGTGCAGTGTTTTGTTATGTATTGGCTCTATTTTCTTTCTTTCTTTTGTATGTATAAATAGTTACATGTTTTTTTTATACATGTTCGGGATAAAAAAAAATCATTCATTCATTCAAAGTTCTATTTCCCACTAAGAAGTCAGTTTTTTTCCCCTTAGTTTTGTGTAATAGAAATTGTTAAATCGAGAATCTCTGCGAACACTGAAACTCACATTTCCATTCGTTTTCAGATCCTGAAAGGTCTCCTTGCCAACCGGCTCCCAAACAATGATTTCTACAAAGAAGGTTGGTTTTCTTCTCCTTCTCAGTTTTTCCTCAAAATCCTTTCAGCACAGCGAATTCCAATATGCAAATTCAACATTATTTTAGTTTCTAATAAATGAACTATACATTTTAGATTTGTGAACTTTTGCTGGACGTACTGTTATTGTGTTTTCGTCATATACATTGTTACGTTTGTGTGTTTTCTTTGTAGTGTTCATGGAGATTGTTGGGGAGAAGTGTCGCTTTTCGCTGCAGGAAAGCCTGCCTCTGATCACGGCGCCCCTGCAGGTCATCTGGGGCAAAGACGACCAGGTGATTAAAACACAAGCATGCAGGTTACAGCAAATAAATCCTCCTATAAGTTGGAAGGAACAAACAGAATGCAGTGTGGCAGACGATCAGTCACACATTCAAAGTTCGGCTTCCCTCACACGACCGTCTTTTTTTCCCCTCGGGTTTGGGAACGATAATGTTGCTGGACTGACTCACCTGTCCGCTCCCCCAGGTGTTGGATGTTTCGGGGACGTCGGTGCTGCAGGCGGCGCTGCCTCGCTGCCAGGTGGAGGTGTTGGACAACTGCGGTCACTCGGTGGTGCTGGAGCGTCCCAGAAAGGCCGCCAAGCTCATCCTGGACTTCCTGCCCAAACAGGAAGTCACCGATGAAAACTCCAAGAAGATTTCCTGAAGAAAAACCCCGAAGATGGAGGATGAAGAAGAGAGATAAAAGAAGGTTATAAAGAGATTAAGACGAGGAAGTAATTCTGGTGATGAAGATATTTTATTATGAGGTTGTTGGACGGTGCTCACTGTGAAACTTTTATCAAAAATGCACAAAAGACTGTAGAGATGTGTGGTTCTCTCACTGCAGCCTGATTTTTGTTTTGTTTTTGATGTTCTTGTTATTTGAAGTCATTCCATGTTAGGACTTTGCACTTTTCACTGTACTCAGTTTTCAGACTGTTGTTCTGAGAGTGAAGTCTCATGCTGTAGGAACACATTTGTCAACATGTTTAACCTCATTGTTTAAAAGTGTACTGTGGGAATTCTGCTGTAAGATCAAGGACTGATTTCTGTCACGTCGGCGAGTTTGTAAGCAGAAAGATATTTTAATAAATGAGCTAATTCAAATGCTTTAATTGTTCAGAGTGCCTTCTGTCTGGGCTTAAGCTGAGTCGCTCTGGCTCCTGACGTGCCATCCCACTGAACACTGGTTATGTTTACAGTTTAAATTATTCACAGAGCCTCAATTTCTTTCCACATTTTTTTTTAATGTTGCATTCTTATTCCAAAATCTATTTCAGCCGTCATAAATAGCCCAATGAAACAACACAATCTGAATGACCACAATATTATGAAATATACAGTATCCTTATACAAAAATGGTAAAAGTTTAGATTTACAATGAAAAAGGGTACAATTTCAATGTTCCGAAACGATTTTGCCTCCTCATGCAAAATAAAGTGAATGATTAAGACCTTTTACTTGCATGCTGCTCACTAAAACACCACAGCCAGCAGCAGATAAACCAGGAACAGCACTTCTCATTGGAGCTGCACAATATATATCACATACTGCAATTACAAAAAAGCAATACTAAAAACCATGTACAGCACATGTCGTTGCTGTGGGATGCTGTCATGCAGTACTTGTTGCAGAAAATACAAATATTCAAAGTAGTATCTGTATTTTTGTGCTTTATTTAAAAGTTGTATTTGGGAAGGTTACTAAGGGAACCATCTTGGCTCTTTCTTCACTCTTTGATACGCCGACGTTTTATCGGAAGGGATCTATCTTGGTCTTTTGTTTACTCTTCGAGACCCTTCGGCGTGCGCATGCGCAGCAGTCCCTCCGCTCAGCACTGCTGCCTGGAAGTTTTCATGGTGTCTGAAGCGGCTCACCTCACGCTGTCACGACCTCACGCACATGTAACTGGCGAGTACAAATCTTCACCTTTTTACTGCAAGTCACAACAACACGCAAACGATTTTTTTTAATCCTCTGCTTTCCCTGCTGTTTAATAGGCTGGCAGCAAGCTGTTAGCATAGCCGCAGCTAGCATGTTTGCCTCGCTGCTGTTTGACCTGCGAGCTCTTTAATAACCTCTAGAAATACTTTATGTTAAGTTTAAATTTCAGGCCATTAAAATTCTACGATTTAGCGTTGGCTGTGGATAGTTGCTTCTTTATTATGTGAGTAATTTCATTGTGCACTTTAGTTGATTTATGTTACTTGGTTACAGAGGAGGATATTTTACATTGTTTACATGTTTGTATTTCTTGGGTTTTACTAATTACCACACACAAAACTTTAATGACATAATTAATAATATCCCCTTTCTCTCACCATCAGTCTGAACTGTAACACTTATTTAGTTTGTATTTTACAGCTTTTTTAAAGGTTAACAGTGAGTGTTCTCACAAGAACAGAATCACATCTATATCATATATTAGTCCTAACTTTACTCAAAACTAAACAATCCTCTTCACACTATCCATTAACTTGTTGATTATTTTATCATCCATGTTTTAAAAGCAAATGTATTTATTGTCATTATTGTTGTTTATTTTGATTGTAGTCGGTTTCTCAGTCAATAAATTGTATTTTAAAATCACTGAGAAACGTTTCTGTTATAGTGTAATGTTTCTAAAGTCTGTACATCTGTAAAATACCTCAAAATATCAAACTGAGATTAAAATAGAAATACCTTTTTGTTGTTGTTGTTTTTCCAACCTGCATTCAGTTTCCTATCTGCTGCTCATCGAGAACGAAGCCGCCGATGCTTTAATATAATGAGACGCCTGAACGAAGAGGAAGAACCTCGTGTTTATCAGCGGGTCGTGTTGAAGAACGCCGCTCCGTACCACTACATGAAGGTCCACCTGTAAGTCACACACACTCGTGAGTTTTACTTAGATTCCCCGCCCGCTTGTGCTCCTTGCTCATGAGCGCTCAGCCCGACCTGTTTGTGCGTTTAGAGTCCTGGAGGATGAGACGACCAGACTGAGCGCAGTGGAACTGAAGCAGTTCATCCTCACGGGCCTGAAGTCTCTGCATGGAGAGGTGAGAACTCAGGTCTGAGAGAAAACGCCTCCAGACAATAATCCAAAGCTCATTTGAAGGAACTAAAACCAACTGTGAGAGGTTTTGAGGCCAATTTCTTTTATTTTTCAAAAAAAATGTTTACTACTCTTTCCAGTTTCTTTGATACTTACTTACATAACTAGAAAAGGAAACACGGCATGAAGCTTAGTGTGCATAATGCTATGTTTAGCTGACATTAAAAATGGCAGCAGGTAACCATGGATGTTTGACTAAGGCCCTGTTACACGATGTTTTCATGTGAGAAGCCGGGACTTTTATTGCGTTTTGAAAGCCCGTTTACACGACAACTGTGCTCTCGGCCACTGAAAGTGCAACTTTTTGAAAAGCAAACTACAGCACCCGCTAGTGGCCCAACATTTAAACGACGTCCTTTTCAGCATTTGTGTCATTCCCGTGTGTGTTCAGGTGGGAGCAGCGTTAAACTTTGACCTGTTGAAGTACGATGAGGAGACGCTGACTGCTCTTCTGCGGGTCTACAGCAGGTGAGCTTCACTCCCCGCGGAGACATTTTTCATTTCCCCTGGAAGAAATCAACCTAAGCGTCTTCTGTTTTCTCTCCCAGCGGGTTGGTGAAGCTGTGGACGTCTCTGTCTCTGCTCGGCTCCTACCAGAACCAGAACTGCGCCTTCAGAGTGCATCAGGTCAGCGACGCACATTTAAAAATGACTGCAGACGTCAGATATATCATCAAAGGTGCAACTTTATTGCTGTGGTTGTCCTCGGAGTTAAATTACTTTTAAACAATCCCAAAATATAAAGAAAAAGAGGCTCTTGTCATTGAACAAATTCATGGTTTAACCAGAAACCCATAAGGAATGAAAGAAAGGAATGCGAAAAACTGTTGAAGTTGTAAAATAAAAAACATTTTCAGCCACAAATTCAATAAATAGATCATTTTTTCCCAGCCCTAGTGGGGTATAATTCTGTATGCCTGTCTCTTTAAGAGGCGAGGGTATAGATTACAGGTACTATCCTAGGCCTCTTTAATTTTAATATAATCAATCTTTTTTTTTTTTTGCGTGCCAACAATGTGGGAATAGTGTGACTTTTATTAATAATTTGACAAACCTTTTCCCCCAAAAATCACAAAAAAAAAAAAAAAATTGTCCGACGGGATTCTGCTGAATAAATGTCGAGATACTCGTCAGAGCGACACACTTCCAGCTTCTCTATGGAATTTATTGATTTAAGTTGATCAATACCGGTCCTAAATAACTACATTTGTCTGTACTGGAGCTTCACACATTCTATTGTTTTCTGACGTTCAAGATGTAGCAACAGTCAAACGTTTCTCTCGTGGTGCGTTCAGGTGTCTCCGTTCCTGCTGGCGCTGACCGGAAACAGTCGAGATCTGCAGCTGGACTGAAGAAGGAGGAGCATCATCATCAGCGGCAGCAGCGGCGGCGTTTCCCTTCAGAATGACTTTTCTCTGGAGGCGAGTCTTCGTGACGCCGTGGCTCCGCCCCTCCGCTGCGGCGGCGGTGGCGGCTCCTCCGCTCCGCCGGCTGCTCCACGTGGGCCAGCGGGCCTCGCTCACTAAAGCCTTCTCGTCACGCGACGTGGAGCTGTTCGCCGAGCTGACGGGCGACACCAACCCCCTCCACCTGGACCCCGCCTACGCCAAGACCACCTCCTTCGAGACGCCCATCGTGCACGGCGTCCTCATAAACGGCCTGATGTCGGCCGTGCTCGGCACCAGGATGCCCGGCCGCGGCTGCGTCTTCCTGTACCAGGAGATCCGCTTCCCGGCGCCGCTCTACATCGGCGAGGAGGTGGTGGCCGAGGCCGAGGTCCGCAAGATCAAGATGTCGTTCGCCTTCATCGCCGTGACGTGCTCCGTCAAGGACAAAGTGGTGATGGAGGGGGAGGTGATGGTGATGATGCCGGAGGACCAGCAGGAGAAGTGACGACTGGGGGGGGAAACTGGACACGACAAATGAAGCGCATTTCTTCAGATGTTTAGATTTCATCTGGAAAACCTTGCTTCACACAGAGTGTTGATATTGTTTTTGATTTGTTTTTCTTGCACGAGTCTAGATTCTGAAAATGGCTCTCTATTTTGTTTGTGGAATATTTTTGATTGGAGAAAAAAAATGCAATTAAAACTAAGAATTTGCCTAATCTGTTTGAAATATTTTTTTCTTTTATATCCAGAAATTGTATTTTTCCTCATCCCAACTTACTGTAGATTTGTTTCTTTATTTTATTTTACTTACTGTTTTCAGTTATTCAGACCAGCCCAGCTGATTTCAGTCATCAGTTCCTTTTATGTGTCGATCAGTAAGAAAAAGAATCAAGGTTAATTAATCCCTTCAGGATATTTCTTGAGTGTTTGGTCAGCAGCCACACGGCAGAGTGGACATGGAGGTTGCCAAGAATCTTGCTCAGGGACCCATGACGCATGTTTTATAGACTGAGAGAAAACCGGAGTACCCAGAGAAAACAAACACACACACTTACACGGAGAATATGCAAACTCCACACAGAAAAAGAGAGTTATTTGAACTGGGACCTTCTCACTGCATGGCGAGAGCAATAACCCCTGCTCCATGATGCTGTGTGGCCCATGAGGTGCACTCTCCTGGTCATGAAGGTTATTTTAACACTGAATTTGCACACAGCTGAAATTCTACAGTCGTAAATAAGAATCTTGGATCTGCCCTCAACGACGGTAAGATGGGATTTACCCCAGTGGCCCTGCATGTAGGATGAAGCTGTGACATCACTGCAATGTCTGGAATTCCAGGACTAATCAAGCAAAATCTCATTTAATCTGATCTAACTTCAAGACTAATTTTCTTGATCTTTATTGTTTTTTAAATTCTATTTTATTTTTATTTTATTTTATTCGTACTTTTCTGACGGGCGAATGTTCCTCACCAACAGGGGGCGCGCACGCACTTTAACGTAAGTCTCGTCATCCTCGACGTCAACGCGCCGGGCGATGACGTCAGACGCTACTCTCCGCTTCCTGGTTACCTGGAAGCTAACAGTATAGCACGTCGCGCTGCTCCGGGGCAGTCCGGTTCTCCTCCTCGTCCGCCTCCGCCTCACCGGGGCTCCGTGTCGGTGTCTCCCGGGCCGCTTCAGAGTGTGACAGACGAGACGTGTCACCCGCTTCCCGCCGCCGGGATGTCTTTCCTGGACAAGCCGGTCCCCGGCAGGCTGCTGCTGGACGACACCGTCCCCCTGACGGCGGTGATCGAAGCCAGCCAGAACCTGCAATCCCACACGGTGAGTGTTTACCGGGGAATTGCCCCACAGCAACCCGTGACATCCCGTGGATTCACCTCTGAGATGTTTTTCTTTTTCCTGTTTGGTTGTCTGATAAATCAGCCCCGATGCGTTTATTTTAAATTAAAAAAAAAAAAAAAAGCAAAGTTTTGATTCAGGGGGCGTTTTAAGTGGATCGCTGCGTCACTGGTTCCATTTTCGGACAGGGTTGTTGAACCGTCTTTTTTCGCTGGTTATGCGTTCACTGCCACATTTCTAATACGAAACACCCCCTGAGCGGTGGAGCCAGTGTGGGATGAACAACACGGCTCTCATCCAACACCGATGAATCTTTTCTGGTTCATTCGTTTGTTTGTTTTTAGCGCGAGGGCGCCTGTCAGACTTGCAGGGTGACTCCATAATCGGACACCAGACCCTGGCTCCGTCCGCCTGTCGCCGATTAAGCAATTTCCTGGAAGCTTTTGTGCAAACCTGCTGATATAAAGAGATTTGCAGCGGAGCATTGACACCGACTGGCCGACAGCCCAGAGGCTCAAAACACATCCCAGACATCCGTCCTTGTCCTGGGAAAAAAAACACACTGACGTCTGCAAGTTTGGAGGGAATTAATTTTGACAATCTGCTGCTTTAAAACGCAACTTTTGACCTTTTTTTAAAAAAAATTCAGAGTTGTCTAATCAGACCATCGGCTTACAGTCAGTCTGTTAAATACTCGTAACATATAGTCTAATTGTTAATAAATACAAATAAACTCTGCCAAATCTGGTTTGGTTTAAAATGCCAAAAATCATTTAAAGCAAGTGTTTAAAGCTTTGCCGAATTCAAGATAAATTGACATTTGTGTATGTTTGTGGTTAAAATGTTTTTTTAGATCAACACACGTCTTCTAAACTACGACCAAAACAACAAATAGGCGGATTTTCAATGGGCTTCGGTGCGACGTTTCACAACGGCATTAACACGAGTACAAAGTTAAACAAAATCCAACCGCAGCTGTTTTCTTTCCTGTACACTTTGCTCTCGGATACGGTGTGTGAGGAGGAAGAACAGACGTTCAACGGCGTGACTGTCCATAAACGTGTTCTCTGGTCGACGTCGTAAAGCAGCTCTTTGTCCGATAATGGGAGCACCGCTGGTGTGTTTGTTGACAGAATCAGCTGAGCTAGCCTGTTAGCTCAGGATGCTAAATTCACGTTCACCGCTGCTGCTGCTGCTGCTGTTCTGGCTCCAAAAACACACATTTACCATCGATTCCATCAGCGAAGGCAACGTTCATTTAGATATTGGATTTTTGGCGATCACACATCATTGTTAGTATTTCGCTGCTGGGCCTTTATTGCGCCGTAGAATTAAGCAGAGCGTTATAATAAACAAGGGGGGATGAACGACGCTAATGCCTGCAATGTGGAAAACCGTGATTACATATTTTAAAGACTAAAGCATGTGGAAAGTTACAGTGGTTGTGGAATCTGGCCTTTCTGGAGTTTGCATGCTTGACCTGGGGAGACGCTCCTCAGTACAAATAACGCATGGCAGGTTAATTATTGACTCCCAGGTTCCCCCTCAGGTGGGAATGTGAGTGTTTGGTTTGTGTTGCCCTGGTGGACCTGCTGGGATCAGCCCCAGTGTCCCCTGGCCCTGAACTGGATCAAGTAGAATAGAAGATGGATGGATTGTCACTTTCTTTTATTCCCCCAACTACCAGGAAAGAAAATATACTAGAGTCTACTTGATGTTCTCCATCACATGTATTTAACACAGCAAAGTGTCTGTACAGAGGGACTGTAACGTTGGGGTTTTATTGATGAATATTTCAAGACCTTTTCTTTTAATTTTGCTTTCATGGCTTTTAAAAGTTGGTGCTCTGAAATGAATGCGCAGAATGTTAATCAAAAATAAAATGGGAATAAAAAGTACAGATAGTAATGGACAGAGCCAGCAAGTTCAGACAGAGTATATCATAAAAGTATAGTGTGTGTGCTGGCAGAGAAAAAGGCAAGTCCAGTAAGGTAATGAAACCACAATATCGCATAAATGCAAGTCTTAAAATTGTGTCTTAAGCTATGAATTAAAACTAGTCAATGATACCAAGAGTTCGACAGTTTAAAGTTGCACACAGATTCACGAGGACGCCGCATTTTCATATGTAAGTTAATCATAACAAACCTGAAAGTTTTAAATGGGCTTGATTTGTATACATTTCATGATTTATGTCTTAAAATGTTCTCCAAATTAAATGAACATCTCAGTTGTGTTGCCATGTCATACACAACATTGACTGTTCCACAATATATTGTGGTATTTATTCAAATAAAATACAGTAATTTGGACTGTAGAAATGCAGCTTGCCAATGCCTTTGGGGTCATTTTATGTGTCAAGCTATTTTCATAACTTCACATTGAGGGCATCAATCCAATAATGGAGCTGTGAGTAAGAGACGCTTTGCGGAAGAAAATGTTTAACACAACTACTTAAACATATTTTTAGTGAAAATCTTCATGTTGCTCTTGTTAAATTAGACAAAATAAAAAAAAAAGAAATGGCTTTTAGATCTCAGCAAACTTAAATGCAACAAAATAATCTTAAAATAATCTCTTTAATCTCTCAAGCATCAGCAGACAGGTCCTCCTCTGAAGAATGAATCGCTTCGTTGGAAGTGAAACAGAAAGCAGGAACACGACCCAGAACCTTTCACTGAGAGCCTCTCCCCGATCGTGACCTTCTGAATGTGGACGTCACAAGAGTGTGTTTGTTTTGTTAAATCTCACAGGAGTTTTCTCTCTTGTGGTTTGGTAACCTTTAGACAAAGCTGCAGGAATAAGATTTTCATTTGTGGTTTTCAGGTTTTGAGCTCACATTCCAGCTGCACTGTTCGATTAATACAAGAAAATGGAGGATTTAAGGATAAAATAAAATTCACTTTTTACAACATGTCATCTTTCTTACCATATTATCGTCATTCAACTCATTGCACATTTTACCTGTAATGTCAATTTTGTCTCAATGATCATTTATCATAAATTCTAAATGTACGACTATCATACGACTGTCTAAATACATCTTTATAAGAAAAATATACACCACAATAAACATTGGCCAGACCAGGGATCAATTTAAGACAATGCTATTGTGTCATTGTATTGTTTTATACAATTTGTTGTGTTTTATTTTGTATCTGTATCCATATAACACTGGTGTTATTTTGAAAATCCTCAATAGACTGATGACCCTAAATTGTTTGACGCTTTGCCATCCAACTTCCTTCATATTAAAGTTGGTGTTGTTTGTCTTTCAGGAATATATCGTGAGAGTCCAGAGGGGTGTGTCTTCAGACAACAGCTGGCAGGTGAGCCGACCAATCACAGCGCAGGAAACAACCATGCGAAAGAAATTGGGTCCAATGTCATCAGGTCGTTTTAGCTGGTTTCAACTTCTTGAAAAATAAATGGCTCATTAAATACATTATTGTTGTTCTTTTTTCACATTTAAAAAAATCTACATTCAAAGCAACTTACTTCAATAATAAAAAAACAAAACACTTTTTTGATAAATACTTTTTTTCAAGGAGGAAACCTGTCAGTTGCAAAAATGCTGATCAAAAAGCTTAAACATTGCCTGAAATTATGGCTATATTCAGTTATAACTTGTGACTTTAATAGCAGTGACATGGATTCAGATGCATAAATAGTAACGTTAATCATACTTGGGAAAAATAAAACTGAATTACAATATTGTCTGTATAATATAATAATGTTACTTCTTCCTCTTTATCACCACCTCTGATCCTGGATTATCCTCTTCTCATTTTACTTTTTATTGATGTGATCCAGCGTTAATGTTTACACAAAAATATCTTAAAGTGATTTAGGAATAAGATGGAGCACTGACGGTGGTGTTTATATTTCTTGTTTGTTTTTTTTAAGGTGATCCGTCGCTACAGTGACTTTGATGTTCTCAACAGCAGCCTGATGGTGAGTGTCGCGTGTTTCTCTGCTCTGAATAACTCGCGTTATTATGTTTCACTCGACATGCAAACAAGACGACAGCAGCAACATTTACAAAGTTTCGGGACTGTTTTTTTTGTGTGTGTGTCTCAGCCAAGCAGCTGTTCTCTCATTGTCAGCGTGACATAAGTTACTAAAAGTTGTTGCAGCGGGATATGTGTGTTTAACTCACTATGAGGTATCTCACACACACACACACACACACACACACACACACACACACACACACACACACACACACACACACACACACACACACACACACACACACACACACACACACACACACACACACACAAACATGTTGTGACACAGACCAGCTTCGTCTTGGCCAATGTTCTTCCTGTTTGAGAAAACCGAGTGCCAGGTCGTTACGACAGACTCCAGGTTTTGCTCTTTTGGGTTTCCCAGAAGACTCGGCCGGTCGCGTCAGCGGGGAATTCATGTGCGCTGAGCTTAAGCTGTTGTTTTTGCATTTACTAAACTTTCAGGTCTTGCTGCTCGGACCCAAGTTTAATCTGAAGTTTGACCTAAAAGCCGCTCCGCATTTAATCTGCAACGCTAATCAGATCTGCTGAGGGTATTTTTGTTCAGCTGCAGACGACGTACAAGTCCTGTGATATAGTAACAAGATGGTCGAGTGTTTTTGGCGCCACGGTGTCTTGGAGTTATTTAATCGGTCGGCCGTAAAATGTGGTCCGACCTGCATTTAAAATTCATCGGTATTTACATATGACTCCGAAAACCTGAAGTCCAATCAATGAAACAAGAGTGAAGCGAAGGTGTTCAACCGCTCTGACAAAAAAAAAGAAGAAGTAAATCTGTTGATTTGAGCCTTGCCTGGTAAAAATGACATTTTACCAAACAGGAATGGGATTTTGGCTTTTTGGAGGAGTTTGAAATCGTCCCGTCTCATGTGACGTTGAGGTGGTGGACAACAGGAAGCGCTCAGTGTTTCTGCTGAGGTTTTGCCTGCTTGTTTCCTCTGGCTGACCCCTGACCCCCCGCCCCGGCCTGATTTATTGAAACGTACCAAAACAACAACCTGAGCACAGCAGTTCAGTCTGAACACGTTTGTCTCTCTCTTCAGGTGTGCGGCATCAGTCTCCCCCTCCCTCCCAAGAAACTGATTGGAAACATGGACAGGGAGTTCATCGCCGAGAGGCAGAAAGGACTCCAGGCGTATCTGGACTCCATTACCCAGCATCCTTTGCTCTCCAGCTCGCTGACCGTCAAGAAGTTCCTGGACCCCAACAACTACTCTGCCAACTACACCGGTTTGTTTGTTGTTGGGTTTTTTTATGCTTTTCGTTGCTTTGCGTGTGTTGACGTCTCACACAAAGACAAGATCTCTTTATGAATTGCTCATATGGGTTTAGTTTAAGTGTTGTCTTATTATTTCTGGCCTCAGTGTCTCCAAAAGATATGAGAGAAATTGTGACGTGAATAACGGGAGTTCTGTGAAATCATTTCATCAGATTCTTGTTCTTTATGAAGCTTTCTCGATAATTCCATCATTTAAAGTGAATTTGAAGGCGCCGTCAAGAGAGGGAACTTTTTTTTGAAGACTCCCGACATCAAGAAAATGTTGTTTGTTGTTTTGTCAGAGATCGCCCTGCAGCAGGTCTCCATGTTCTTCAGGTCAGACCCGAAGTGGGAGGTCCTGGAGCCTCTGAAAGACATGGGTAAGACTCGCCCCGCACTCGTTTGACTATCAAAGCACCGACACGAGCTGCGAGCACAATCCTGCCAGTTGTTCCGTGCAGCAGCTCTTCTGTGAATTCTGCTTTTTGTCATATGATTGCGTGTCACACTGAGCTCACATGGCGACATAAATGTTGTTTTCATCCATAACGAAATAAATAGGAGTGCATGAGAACTGATTAAACGTTTGGTTCAGCTCTAGATTTATAAAAAGAAAAGAGTGGGACGTCTAGCGGCTCACAAAGAACTGAAGTTTTTCTTTTCTCACGGGAACTTAAGGAGATGTTGTTTGGTTTTGTTTCAGGCTGGAGAATCAGGAAGAAGTACTTTCTGATCAAAAACAAAGAGCAGCCTAAAGAGCGGTACCTGCTGAGCTGGGTGAGCGAAACACCGGATTCATGTTCGGTTGACTTTTGCTTATTTACTCCAAACCACAATGAAGCAGCTCAAAATGCTCCCGGAAACCAAACGGAAGTATTTCAGTTCTAATGAACTGAAAATTCAACGAGAGAGGAAGAAAAGAAAAGTGCACTTCCTTTTATTTTGACAGTTTTCACTTATAACATATGAACTCAGCAACGTCCCGCAGTGCAAGACAGGGTTGAGTTATTAGATATTGAATTAGCTAAAACTGAATTACAGTTTATAACTCTAACATAGTAAAAGTGGAAAGAGAGACGAGGACTGTAAATACCCTGATTAGATTTTAAGTCGCGATTCATCCGGCTGAAGAAACTCTGAGTTTTCAATCAAAGTGTTTTTTTGAGCTGAAAGTAGATGTTTGCTTGAGTTTGGAAATGGATAAAGATCATATTTTATAAGTTGCTCTACTTATGCAAACATCCATCCAGCCACTTGAGTTTTCTTTCTCGTCACCTGACTGATTTGATTTAACTTTTTTTTATTGGTTTAGAATTAAGCAAGAAGTCACGCAACAATAAAAACTAAAAAAAAAAATGTACTGTGAAATCTGAACGTATTTGACCTGAATGTACAACTATTGCATGTCTTCAGGTGGACCTGGGACCCGATAAGTTCTTGACAGACAAAGACCTGCAGTCGGCCATGAAGCTTCTCACCAGTCTCTCGGTAACTTTAACCCTAACTTTAGTTTGTTTCAACCCGGGCCTCCTCACAGCCCACACACGTTGCGCAACATTCTTCTTTCTCACACACACACACACACACACATGAAGTACCACCTGGAATCACTGTATTATTAAATGCATTCAAAGGTGACAAACGTTAAATTCATGCGCGTTTATTTACTGACCTTTGTTATCAGACATTTTTTTATTCAAGTGCCACCAGCCTGTCGTCTCACTGAATAACTGACGTGCCCCCCCCCCCCCCCCCCCCAGACTCCGTACCTCTGCCCCTTGTTGTTCTCCAGCGCCAGCGAGTCTTCGGCTCTCCTCATCCGGCCGTTCAGCGAGAGGGGCTCACTGCGAGACCACATCTGTAAGGTACGCTGTGTGTGAAGCACCTCTGGGAAAACGGAGAGAAATAATTTAAATAGATATTACAATAAGTAAATATGTTGCTTTTCACCCCTTTTTGTTTTTTGTTTTTTTTGTTACATAAAATGTTTCCAGTCACTGTTTTACTTCCATGCACGAAAAGACCGTTTCCTCATATTTAAGAACTTGCTCCTAATCTGATGACCGTTTTCAATTAGCTGATGCAGTTTTTAGTGGGTTTTTCCACCTTTTTCCGACAGGAAATTCATCATTTATGCATAAAGGTTGTACAGAGGTAGTCAGGAAAGTATCTGGTTGTGTTAATCCAAGACGAATTGTGATTCCCAAATGTTTACCTATTGTTGTTGTTGTTGTTGTTATATATTATTCCCTTCCTCTGTTCAGGTGAAGCCCCGAGAGAGTTACCTGAAGAAGTACTGCAACCCGAAGAAGAGTCAAGGCCTCGAACTGACGCACATCAAACTGTACGGTCGCCAGATCCTGGAGGTACACACACACACACACACACTCACACACAGGAAAGTATTCTGTCTTTTGGTTGAAGTACTTCCTGCTGTTTTATCTCTAAAGATGAACAAAGATGTTACTTTTGATCTTCCTCCTTTTTTCTTTTTTTTTTTTTCTGGCCTTTCTCTGGAGCAAGAAAAGAGGGGGAGTTAATAGTGTGTGTGTGTGTGTGTGTGTGTGTGTACTATTTCAGGGCCTGAAGCTGCTCCACGACGGCGGCGTGTTTTTCGGCCACCTGCACACGTCGAACGTCATCGTGGACGACGGCGTGTGTCGGCTGGGAGACGTGGAGAACGGCATGCTGGGAGTTCCTTCGGCGCTGCGGCCGTCGTTCACGCAACTCAGGAAGATCAACGTGAGTCTGCGCCCACCTGGATCAACTCCAATATTATTACTGCTTCTTCGGTGTTAAAACGAAAAGTGTGTGTGTGTGTGTGTGTGTGTGTACCTGCACCTGCAGACCACAGAGAGCATCGACGTCTTTTGCTTCGGACATTTACTATACGAGATGACGTACGGCAGACCACCGGACAGCGTGCCGGTCGACCATTACCCCGAGGTCCCGTACACAGCCGTGGGTCAGTATTACACCGAGACGCCCACACGTACACCCAATACTCAGAAATCTCGTTATTTTTAACCCCGAGCTGTTCAGACATGTGTGATAACGTTGTGTGTGTGTGTGTGTGTGTGTGTGTTCAGTGTCGGTGCTGCAGTCCATCCTGTCCACGGAGGCCTGCAAGAGCGGGATGCCGACGGTGTCGGCGCTCATCCGGACACCGTGCGTTCTGCCGTTTCAGCCTCAGACGTGTAGCTTTAAAAGATGCAGACGGTTTAGATGAGGTTTTTTTTCTTTGTGTAGATTACAGTTACAACTGTACTCGAGTACAGATCGCTTACACTTTACGCTGCTTGTGTAAGAGACGTGTTGGTAAAAGTGCCAATTTAATGCGTTTTCTTTTTGTAAAAGGAAGAAGTTGCAGGGTTCTGAGTATTTCAGATGTAATACTATAATTGTCAGTGTGGTTGCAGCAGATCAAACGTTTCACGATTCAACTTTTGTCACCCATTATTTGACTTTTTTCTAAAATGCAATCAATTTATTTATTTTTTTATTTACATTTTAATAGAGAATTGAAAGTGTTGGCATTCTGTCATTGTTGATCGCCCTTAAATGAGTCGACTTCTGCAGCTCCGGTGTAAATAACCCTCTCCAGCCGCTGCTTCCATACGTAAATGAATCATCTTGAAAAGGAGAGATCAGCCAAGGAAATATTTTCACTGGAGTGAAATCCTGTCATAAACACAAATATATACTTAGATAATCTACTTGGCTTTCAAAATACAGTCCAAATACTTTATTTCACGCCACGTCAGGAGAGTGACTTGCAGTTATTTACCTTCACATGTTGCAGTTCACACTACAAGCGTCACTGGAGAGGATAGCACTGTGTAGAATGTAGTAAACAAGCATCAGTAGCATGACGTGCCAAATAATGAGCTCCTGTGTCCGAAGAAAATTCTCTGTAAGGAATTTAATTGCAAATGAAAGTTGTTTTTTTTGCTGAGTCACTGTTTGTCTTGCAGGCTTTTCAATGACGTCCACCTCCAACACTCAGAGAAAGTCCACATCAAGGTCAGAGGCTCCGTTTGATTTGACTGCAGTGACTTTATTTCATGGGAAATAGAGACAAGCTGAACGTGTCTGTGTGTGTGTGTGTGTGTGTTTGCTTATTTGTGTTTTTTGTTTTTGTGTGCTTTTGTTTGTTGGATTGTTTTTGTTTGTTTTTGTGTGCCGGTTTTGTTTTTGTTTCTTTGTGTTTTTGTGTGGGTTTTTTTTGTTTCCGTTTGATTTATGTGTGTTTGTTTTGTTTTTGTTTGTGTGTGTTTGTTTGTTTGAACTCTGCTGCAGGTTCCCAGCAGGCTGAAAGAGGCCCTGAAAGCAGCAAAGGAGAGTCTGGAGAAAAGACTCCAGGAGGAGCAGAGACTTGTGAGTCCAAGTTCTCGTACTTCTGCTGTATTAATGAATTGGAACACGGTAATAATGTGTAGAATTCATCTTAGGAGAACTGACTGTGTTATGTTTTCTTTTAACATTCTAAGTTGTGCAAACTTATTTATTTATTAATTCTTGCTTTAATATTCATATCTTAAAGTCGCAGTCAATTATTTCCTCCTCGCTGGTTCGTCTCAACATTTTATTCACTCCAGAGAAGTTGGACGTTTAACGTCGCAGCTCCACACCAGTTTGTTTTCGTCTTTCAGTTGCTCGCCTAAAAAAAAACCACACAAAATGTCAACATTTCCACTTTGTACATCGTAACTCTGGCAAAAAAAACCTTTTTCATCTGAGTTGGACGTTTGTTTCATCGGCTCCCTTTTTGTTTGTCACAGTTTAACATGTGAAGTTCAGGTTTGATTTTTTTTGTAGTGTTTGATTTCAGTTTTATGCTGAAATTCTTCATTGATGTAACTGGAGCAGTGGTGGGAGTCTCACAACTCACTTCTCTGAACGCTGACGTCTCTGATCGACTGCTGCCTTTTACAACGGTTGCCAGTTTTGTTAGTCCTTCTGTTGAAATGCCCTTGAAATTAAAACCAGGATCTCAAAGTCAAGGCTGATCCTGGTTCACCCCCAGGAGTGGCCAATATTAAAGGAAATGAAGAGAATTATCCATTTATCCTTGCGTTATGAGAGCGGAGACACGTGCAACTAAGAAAAAGACTTATTACAAAACGGTGCTTCATGAAATGGAAGTTTTTCTCACACTGCTTTTACAGATTCGTGACATTTTTTGAACAAATTGTATCTTTTTTCCTCTCTATTCTTCTGTGGAGTGATTGAAAAATGTAATTAAATACTGGTTGGCTTGTTTGTCGGTGGCCTCAAACAGATTCAGATTTTAGACGGAATAGATCAAGTTTGCCGTTAGTTTTTCACATGACGGTTAAACAACATGTAGCTGCAGCAGCAGAGCTTCACTGAAGCGCAGAGGAATGAACAGCAGGGGGTCACGATGGGATTTTCCTGGTGTCTGATTGCAGCTCCACCAGCACAGGAGGCTGACCAGAGCTAAGTCTCACCACGGCTCGGAGGAGGAGAGGAAGAGGAGGAAGATCCTGGCGCGGAAGGTCAGAAAATAGGATTATACAACAATCCATGTCGGAATCATTTTCCCATTATCACCAGTGGATGGATTGAGTTTGATCTTTTCCTTCAACCATTACATGCTTAAGATGTAAAATACAAATGTTATCAAGCATTCATCTTTATTGTCCAGGCGATAATGGTGGGATCCTTTGTGTTCAATATTCATATGTGACATTTTCTCCACTGTGCACACCGACTCCTCCTGCGCTGGTGTTTCCTCTTTGTTCTATAATCTTATAATTGCTTCTTTACGTACTGTTAACAATACCTTCACTAAGTATTCATGCCATTTCTGTACCTTTTCTTATGTTAAAGATCCCAAGTAAAACGCCTAAAATGTTTCATGTATCTCATATTGTCTATTAAGAGCTGCCTTTTCTTCCTATGAAGGGATTTTTAAAAGACATCCCTCACCCTAAAACAAAGACTTTTGTGTTTTGCAGAAGTCCAGACAGTCGGCTTATGAAAACGAAGAAGACGTCTCGGTTAGAAACAACAATAACTCCGGTAGGTCACTGCTGAGCCTCCTGGGTCTGCGCTCCTTAAACGGTTATACGTTCACATAAGTATAGATATAAGTTCAGTTTGGTTTAAGTGTATAGTATAAGTTTTGGATAAGATAACTGTAATTCAGCATTACGTGTCAATTATACAATCATCTCCACCTGTAAATCTGACTATGATTACACATATTCCACCATTTCAGGTTCACTCTAAATAAGCATGTATATATATATATATATTATTGAGTACTACTCTGCTATAATGCAATCTGTTATTAGAGATCTAATTCATTTTGAATATGTTGTTGGCTCTATTTAAAAGCCACATTTAGAGAGAAATGCATCAATTGGATGCAACTTTTTAATTTGTATTTTTTCCCTATTTTCTGCAGTTTTTTTTCCTTTGTTGTTTTTTTTATGTTATTTTCCTTCTTTTCTTTCTTTACTTTCCCCCCCAATCAGAGTTATTAACTGGCAGTAAGGAATATTTCGCACAAGCAGAGAAGTCAAACATTCTGGTGTTTCTCTCCATTGTGAAAAAAAATACCACAATAAAATTACCTTTCCAAATTGTTCATATAACTTCTCCCCCTATAATTTAATGTTTACATACATCAGTGAACACTGCTGATTTAAAAAACAAAACAAAAACAAGAATATGTTCACTCTCACGCCCCCAAAAAATTGTGAATTTCTGTGAAATCATGCTGAATGTGTCAGTTTTCCACCTGCAGGTTCTGGAGCCAGTTCACCGCCGACATGTCCCTCCTCCCCCACACCTCCGTCCACCACAGGTACGTCCGTCCGTCCATCCGTCCGTCCATCTGTCCTCACACGAGCCCGGTAGCCCCGGCGTGGCGCCGGCGCGTCTCAGGACGCTGCTCAGATGCGTCACGGCGTCCGATCCCCTGAAAGGTGCCTGCGAGACAGAATGGCGACTAATCGTTAACTTGACACGTCTGCTCTGTCTCTTCACCTCGTCTGTCCTCGTGGGCTTTGCAGACAGGTACCCGTGTCTTTCACTCTGTGTCTGTACCAGACGTGGCGCAGGGCGGGAAACGTTGACGGTTTTACTTTCAAGATAAACTAGAAAAATGTAGCAGTTTCCCACCCTGCTGTGAGTCTCTCCTCTCCTCTCCTCCTCTATTCCTCTCCTCCTTTATTCCTCCTCTCCTCCTGGGCCACCAAACACCATAAACAATGTCTTTTTTTCCCCTTTCCCATCCATATAACATTGAGAAATGTTAGTTTATTTAAAAAAAATTATAAGAATTTCTTGTTTCTATGAGGAAACATTCATCTCAGGTCTGTATAAAGTACAAAGACTGGAGAAATAAGGGGAAAAAATTATTTCTTAGCATATTTCTCTCCTTGTAATTTGTAAACAGGAAATAAGTAATAACTAAGTTTTAGTGCATTTAGTGTATCTAGCTAAAAAATAGTTTGGAATTGTGTTTTTAATGTGAAATTATTATATTCACTTCTACAGTTAAAAGCTGCGAAAGCGATATTTGACGATGAGTGTGATGCTGCAGGCACTAAATAGAGAATGGAATGTTCTATGTTCTGCGTATTTAGTTTAGTAATCTGTCTTTGCTTTGAGCTTCTCAGTCGACTTCACAAAAAAGTGCATCTTCGCTTGAGAAATGGCACGTTTGAGTTTACATTCAAATACCGAAGTATTGAGTTTGTAGCCCTCCTCTTCCTCTTCCTCTTCCTCTTCCTCTTCCTCTTCCTCTCCGTCCTGGTTTGGCAGTGTAAATGCTGGTTGGTCCACTGAACGGATAATTGTCATAATTCCCTCTCTCTCTCTCTCCTTCCTGTGCCGTCTCCACCATAGAGCATGCTCCATTCTGACCGTGTTGTTGGGTAAAGTAAAATGATTTATAATGATGATGATGATGAAGGTCTCTGATGGTTTTAAAAGCTGTCGTGCACCCTGGCCTCCAGGCAAGCTGCTGGGCACAACCGCCCGTGTCAGGTTCATGAAATTTTACAGAGAAAACGTAACCGTGAGTCTTAATGGAGCAGCAACACTTTAAAGTTTAAATAAATAGGATTTACTGATTTACTCAAACATGTGAAAGGATTTTGGAACATATCAAACAGGGAAAACGACTGCAAACACCCAATAAAGTCATATTTATTGTGAATAACACTTTGTAATGCAGCCACTTGTTCAATATTTAAGGTGAATTCAACTCACTTAGATTTACAGGGGATTTTAGTCAGTTTGACACCACGTATCTATATACATATCTCTATACTTTTAAAGTCTTGAAGTTTATAGAAATGTTCTTCATCGACACTTTTTGTTTAAAATGTTAGTTTTTCACATACGTAACAGATTTTCCTATAAAATGCATGAATCAGGTTCATTTTATTTCGAATAGCATCAAATACAAAACAGTCATTTGAAGGCATTTCTACACACATATATATACATCCTTCCTATATTTGGAGAAATCTCACATTGCGACGGGACAAACTTCCTCTGGGATCTTTTCGGTTGCAAACCAGCTTTGCAGCTGGTTTGTGAGCAGGGTGAATGCACAGCTTTATACAAAACCTTCACAATCTGCAATGATCTCCAAACATCGGCCACCTCCTGGTTTCAAAGCTTCTTTTTTTTTTTTTTATAATTTCATTGGAGATTGTGATCCTACGATCTGCCTGGTCAGCCTGTCCCTGCATGTCCGTCCGTCCCTCTGTCCTCCTGTCTCGTCTGCTGGGTGTCTCTTTGTTCAGGATTTGTTCACGTTATTGAGCCTTTTTTTTTATTATTATTTATTTTCAGAAAATTCCCAAAATGTTCACACTTTGCTTTGCTGTTCGCTCTGAAACGTTCACTTCTTTTGCACTCGCAGGTTGTTTTATTTTCTTTCCCTGTCACGTAGAGCTGCTCAACAGTTGACCAAATTCTTCAACGGTGCATTTTGAAGGATTGTCATCTTTTGGGTTTTTCATCTAATATTCAGATAATTCAGACAATCGTGCGTCTGCATAGATTCGAAAAGAGCCGGTCTTTGATTGTTGTTCAGCTCGTCGGTACAATTTGCTGAGCTGGTAGGAAACATCTTTCTCTGCTCTTTCCTCGTCAGCGGTTTCTCCGGGGAGGAAAAAAAAAAAAACCCGACAGAAAAGCATGTCTCAATTTTCCACAACACACACAAGAATATTTAGATTTCTTGTTTGATATCTTGATGGCTGTCGTTAAAAATGTTCTCCCCCTGTTTGCACCGTAAAAGGTTATTAAAAAAAAAAAAGTGTTTCTGCTCGTTTGATGCAATATTATTAAAAACTAATCAGCCAAAAGCTCAATTTTTCGGCTTTAATTTTCTCAGGTTTATTGCTACGATCAGCTATGATTATTACATCAGGCGTCGGTACGCAGCCACAGGTTCTTCCTGGAAGAGAAACTGCCGTCATCGTCCAAAGAATTATCTGAATATTTCATGAAAATCCCCCGAGAGGTCGGTGGGACTGTGAAATGTAATGAAAGTCCGGTCGTCCTGGAGAAAATCTGCCCCCATTTAACCAGCCTGCACTTTGTCAATGATCAAACCTTCCATTTTTTATTTATTTTTCTTTTTTCCCCATGTCTTCTAATGAGTTCACCACAGCCAGGACACAAAGCTTTTCCACTCAACGTGCCATCGTTTGTTGTTATTGTTTTTTGTTTTGAGCCAGCGTGTTTCTCCAGGTCGCCTGGGGGGGTGAACTTTCATTACACTGCAGATAATTCACCGTGTAGCCCCCACCTGCAGGGGGGAGTCGGCTGGCTCCTGTCGCACCTGTCGGCCTCCGCTTACCCCCAATACCCCCCCTCCACCCCTCCACCCCCCCACCCCCCCCTCACTTGTTGGCGTTCCCCGGTGTTCTGCTTCTTTGGCTGTAACATCTGGGTTCCACCACGTTTTGTGGGGGTGGAAAAACACAATTACTGCAAACGGTGTAACAGGTTCAGACTTAATTCACCTTCAGTTCACTCTGTGTGGAATTTTATCCCCCCCAAAAAAACCAACAAACAAAATGTGACCAAAAAAGCGAATACAGACCGATTCAGAAGAGATTTTAGAGAGTTGGCTCTAAGGCACCAAGTAAATGCAGCTGAATTTCGACGTTCAATTCAGATTTCCATCTTTTTCCACACTCTTGAGTCTGCGCCGATCCCTGCCTGCTCTCTGCACAACACAATAGATGTGTTGTACTTTAATTCAGTTGATTATTACTGGAGTGTCTGGGACGTCATAAAGTTGGACGGCGGTGAACTGATCGTGAATTAAGTTCCACTTGACCAAACTGATCTTCAGGCGTTGCTTTCACAAAGATAAAATCTCTCAAAGCAGTCTTCTTCTTCTTTTTTTTTTTTTTTTTTGGTAAAAGTTTTGATGCTCGTTTGCAATAAATTGGCAAGTATTTTGAATACTAATGAATTAACCCTTACAAAGTCATGCTGCTGCACAGAAATAGTTTTTTTTTATAATAATACATTTTATTTGTAATGCACTTTTCATTAAAAACAATCCCAAAGTGCTACAAGCGCATAATAAAGAAGAAACGCAAATGCCTAAAAATGTCAATAACTATTCGCACTTTTACAATATTTCATCTGCTGCAACAACATATTGATTAATTCACTGAACAGAAATATCAAAATGTAAACAAATGCAGCTTTTATGGTTTCCATAAGTAACGAAGAAAAGAAGAAAATCGCATCAATTTGAAGTCTAAGAGAAGAAAGCAAACGTATAAATGGAATTAGTTTATAATTATATATTGAAACTGGCAGCGAGGAGTTTTAATTCGACAACCAAACACCTCAGTGGTTTTTCTGTTCTTCCTTAACTTTTAGTTTTTACCCGTTTGAGAGACGAAAGCGTTTTTTTGTCTTTGTGCAACCGACTCCTGCAGTGACCCACTGTCGCCACAAGCTGCCGCCACTGTTCACTCACACTTTCTTCTTCTTTTATGCACCCAGGAGCCCAAACCGCTCCTCCTCCCCCTCCTCCTCCTCCTCCTCCTCCTCCTCCTCCCGGTATGCTGGACTCTTCCTCGTCCTCCCACCCTCCTCCTCCTCCTCCTCCCCACACGGCGTCCTCCTCTGACGGAGCGGGAGGAGGCCGCACCGCCCTGCTGAGCTCCATCCAGTCGTTCAGTAAAGGCAAACTGAAGAAGGCCAGCACTGTGGACCGCAGCCAGCCCCTCGTCTGACCCCCGACCTCCCCCGGGACGCCACAACAAGTCGCCAACTGCGGATTTTCATCGCCGTTTTTTTTTTTTCCGCCCCCCCCCCCCCCCCAGCTTAATTTTCAAACCTGTTTGCTGTGGTTGGAGTAACTAAAGGACGGGGGAGACGAGGCGGCCTCAGTCTGCACTTTGAAAACACTTTAGACAATCCTGAACACCTGACGGCTTCGTTTTTTTCTTATTTTATTTTTTCTTTGTCTCGACGAAAACTATAAAGAAAAAAGAAAAGAAAAAAAAAACCCTGGGAAACTTGACCTGGTGAGTTTTTTCCCCTCCGGTTGACGTGCAGCTTCAGAAAGCATCCAGCCGCCTTGGTTTTCATTCTTGCAGCTCATGAAAGAAGCCTGAGGAGGATGCAGCTCACTTTCCTGGTTTGATGCCGACGAACCAACTCAAACTTCAGCTTTGGATTTTTTGTTTTTGTTTTGGTTTCCAGACACCTTTGACCTTTTCACATGTAGCCCACAGGCCCTGCAGGGACGGTTCCACTGCAACCACACTGCAAACATTATCAATCAACTCTGGATTGGACTTCCTATAAAAAGCTGCTTTTTTTTTTTGTTTGTTTTTTTTTTAACAAGTGGGAAAAAAAATTCTGCAGCAAACTTCAAAAGAAAATCCAGGATTGGTTTTCGTTTTACAGGAATAAATGTAAGAAAAGGGAGGCTGTCACAAGTATGAATGCAAAATATTGGACAAAAATGTAGAAAACCAGGTTAAGGTACTACTTAATTAAAGAAGAATCCAGAATGTTGGTTTGTTTTTAACCATAAAACTGCAGATTTATTTTCACTTGTTTTAAGAAACTTAACAAAGACATAATTTTCTGTGTTCTAATCTACAGTTTACAGTCTGTAGCTCCAGTTGAGCGTCGCGCCTGCAGCGTCTCCTATGTTGCGTTTCTCTGCATAAAGTAATAAGAAATATTGATACCCTCAGTTACTTGCACGTCGGTTGTAATCTCATTCAGCACCATTTAACAGATTTTTAAGACCAGAGCGTGACGGGCGGGTGGTTTTAAAAAAGAGCACGTGAATCGAGAAGCTGCAATGAATCAAGTGTTTTCATTCAACTTGTCTGTGCTCGTTTTATTTGCACATGAAAAAAAAAAACGTGTGGAAACAATCCGAAAGTAAAAATGTGCAGCGAAAACAGACTTGAAAGTGAAGAAATGGAAACACTTTTGAATGTTGAGGAAATGTTGAAAAGTTTGATCCGAAAGCTTTCGATCACAATGTTTTCTCGTCTTTTCTTTTCTTTTTTTTTCTTTTCTGCAAAGGTTTTGTTTGTACTTGACAGGAGATTTGGCTCCACTAAACCTTCAGTGAAATCTCTCTGAGGTTGAATTTTGCTTCTGAGAATGATAATCGCTTAAAAGCAATTGCACTTCAGTCAAATCCACGTTTCAGCCTGGAGTCGTCGCTCTCTCCAGTCCTACTGTACTGAGAGTTCAGGAGAAGCACAAAATGACTCGGTCCTCCAGTGAGCTCACAAAAGCGGGAGATTCAAGATGCAGTAGAAACATTAAAGGTCCAAAATGAAGACGCCCAGGAAGTAATGATCATCGTGTTGATGAGATATCCAAGGCACTGAAAATACGTCTCGTATTGTGGGTGTAGATAAACACCCGGATGTGCCATGTGTTCACGATAAACAATGTTGAAATGCATCATATTGACCTTTTCACCGTCTCCAGTAAATACATTTCCATCTGAATTTCTGTAAAAGTTTGGCGACGTGCTGCTCAACACACGTTTTATTATGTAATATTTGCTCAGAAAGTACCATTAAAAAAAAAAAAAAAAGGCTTAATTAAAAGCATTGTGCAATTATCAGGTTGACACAAAGGAGAAGTGCAAATGACCAAATATGGTTGCTTGCATTCAATGTTGTACTACAGTTTGTTTTGTAATTCCACATTTCCCCTCTCGATTGTGCAATGAGTGACTGTGCTCGGCTTCCTGCCTTCAGTTACAGCGACAGACGAGGGAATCGACAATAAATGTAATTTTGAAAATGCAACGATTAAAAGCAAGCGGCTGAAACGCTGAGAAACAGCGACTCACTGCTGCCACCCAGAGTACAAGCAGGGAATCACGCAAATCTTACATACCGTTCTTTAAAAGCTGCATCCTGCTGGTTTCAAATAATGAATTCTTCACATCACTGCCGCTCAGTTTGGAACTCGGGTTTTAATTCGTCCATTTCAGGAAGCTGTATGGTTTAATTCGGGCCTGATATGTATTTATGAATGATATTGATATGACTATGAGAATGTCTTATGAAAAAAAACGCATAAAGGTTTCTCTCTTATGAAACATTTCACATACTTAAATAACATTTAAAATTTGTTTTGAATACGAATCTGAATACGACATTAGCTAGTGCATTTTTTTTAACTACTCACATCTGCAGCAGTGTAACAGTAATGTGGTTTATGAAAAGAAATCCTTAACATTTGAGATAAAACTGGCACATTTTCTCTTCACTGCTACAAAACTGGGTATTTTCTTTTTTTTTTATTAAACGGCAGTAACATGAGTCACGTTTACCATCACGCCCCTGATATTCCAGGCGAATGTCTGATATTTTAAAGTGTTTTCAGTTTAATTCTGTTGTACTCTATTGTTTTTGTTTAGTCCTGAGGTTTATTTTATTGTGCCATATTGGTCCATGTGCCTAAAATTCAAATGCTTTTTTTTGTTTGTTGTTTGTTTGTGAGAAAATGACGCCGACAGATAATCCGTCTATGAGTGGAAGCTTTGCTGGGTCAGCACAGTTGAATGGTTTTCTTACTTTACAAAAAATATGTTCTACAAGTTATCAGCAAAACTATTGTTATAAATTGAGAATTTGGTTCTGCTATAAAAACCTTAAATTTGATATGAGGATGGTTTTTACATGAATATGAGATCAAAGAAACAAATGTTGAATTAAAATGGGAAACTTTGATTGGATACCTTGAATCTTTCCACTAAAGGAGCAGTTGATCACCACAAAGGCCTTCGGATTCAGCTTCTGCAGTGAAACTGAATCCCGCAGCTTGGAGGTTCATCACTCTGACAGACGTCTTCACGCTCAAAGACTTTATTCATCGCTCAGTGCAATCCGGTCCGACGCACGCGCTCATCAGCTTGTATCTCAGAATGTTTCTCTGCAGCACTTTAGAGACGTGGGAGAGTCCAGACATGAGTTTATGATTCGAGAGATTAAACTCGGGGGTGCAAGAGGCTACGCTGGATTATGTGTATTATATTTGTATAGGCCCTCTCTGGTCTCATTTATAGATGATATATACATTTAAAGCAGCTGCAAAATGACTCTGGCCTTCATCAACATTTGGTTATATTAAAAAAAAAATCTATAAATGCTGCTGTTATGTAAGTGTACATGTATCAACTGAATTGTTTGATTAAAAAAAAATTATTGAGGAAACTTGAGTGTGAGTCTTGTTTACAGCACATATTATCCACCTGAAGTGATGTTGTATATAATCTATTTGTGCAGTTTAGCTGCATTCATGTACGTTTTTCACAAGGAGAAGTTGGATTTTTCAAAACTTCCGGCTCGTCAGGATTGTGCAATTAACGTATGGAATTACATCAGTACATTTTGAAAGATGACTAAAATGACTGCAAGTGACGGTATCTCTTTCTAAATGCACCTGTGACTCTTTATGGAGCACTGAGATACAAGAACGAGGAATATTTCAACCCTTGAGACAATTTGAACTGTATTTCAGGGATCCGTTTTTAACTGAAACGTTTTAAAGTAAAATAATTGTGTGTCTTTGAAAGAGGTAGTATGAGAATCAAGGTTAAATATAGATGCATTCCATTTCTGGGAATCATATTATGGAATTGGCTTAGCAACAACATAAAATTGGGTAAATTGTTGTGCTTAAAAAAAAAAACATTGAACTGTAAAATAATGAATGGTTGCAATGGCAAATGATTGAAATCAGCAATAATTAAGAAGAATAACAGAGTAAGTTTTAGTTTTTCTCTTCTTCTGCATTATGTTATGTTTTATTTGTCCGTATTTTTTCTTCTTCTGTTGTATTACCACATTCTGTTATGTTTTATAACAGAAGTATAACAGATAAAGAAAACATGCACACGTGAACTATTAAGCACGATAAACTGAACGCACACAATTTTATTTTTGCACTGTAACCAAAATAAACATTCATGAAGTAATTACAAAAATAGAAAATAAATCATGAGTGATGATTTAAGTTAGGTCTATATGTAATCCAGTCTTTTGCAACACATCATTGAGGACAATAGTGCTCTATAATACATAGGTGGGAGAAGGATGGTTGAAATTTATTAGAAAATATTTGAAAGTAGAAATAATGAATTTTGTTTGATTTTAGTCAGTTTTACACTTTTGTGCAGGAGATATGATTGTACATTTGGTGTGGAATGTTTGTATTTTCATACTGACTTTAAAGTCGCGTAATCTTCCATTCAGACATATGTTAATGGAGTCACAGTAAATGATTGACCCGCCAGTTTGTTTCTTGATTAATTTGGTATTTTTGGTATTTTTGGTATCTTCACCCTCCTCAGCCCACTGACGAGTGTCCTTGGATTTTTTTGGTTCATGCTTTCCATTCATGACGTCAGGTCTGTCTAACCCTCCTATGATTGGCTGTACGATGTGACATCATCGGTCCGACGTGGGTGTCGCAGCTCTGATTGGTCTAACTACCTAACGCGCTCCAGAGTCCCCGCCCTTGACTCGGCAGAGGACAGGTCAAAGATGGCGGCGTCCCTGAAGTGCTTTCTCCGCTCAGGAAAGGTACAGGATGAAACTAGAAATATTGCGTTCGTACTGCTTTGTTTTACCTGTAGAGTAATGTCAGTTGATGCATCTGTCTCTACGGTTCTTTCTGCAGAAGGCTGTGTCGGCTGTCAGCCGGCGGCAGTTCCACAGGAGCGCTCCGGCCGCAGTGCAGGTCAGTGTTAGCAGCTAATGGGCTAACAGGCTAACTGTAGCCGCAAGTAAAGCGACGTCTGTTTATTTCAATACTTTACCTTGACGCGATCGTGTTAAACTGTTTCTGTGAGTAGTTTTCTTGCCAGATTAGCCGTGAATGTTAGTCTTTAAGTTTTAGGGGTCATAGCAGAGATGCGGGCTATCATATCAGGTCAACCCTCCCTTCAGTTCAGTGTCGGACTGTTCAAATCACTGCAGTTACGAACATTAACAATCAACATACATTATGTATATATCACGTCCTCTAAACTATAAAGTTAAATATGTCATAAATTTTTTTTTAAAATGACTCCATCCAAAATGTTTATACTGTAAAACAAAATAGATTCGTCTTTTAGCTTTTCTCTTTAAATTAAATTGCAGGTAATTCATATTCTATGTACATTTCATAATAACGTATCTTTTCATTGCTGTTTCGATAAGTTGCTTTTGTGACTCAGGGATTGCGAAATGCCCCAAAAATGTTTTACCAGACGCTGGTCCAGTAATCATGCAGTTTTTACTGGACTGTAAAGTTGGATGAATTATATATATTTTTATTTATGAGGCTGTAATAAACTCATCTCCTAAAAGAATAATAGTTGAGGCGTGGCTCTGCTGGTAGAGCTCTTTTAACTGCAATTTTGAAGGTTCGATTCCCTCCATATGTCCTCAAGTGTCCTTGAGCAAGACAGAACCAACGAATTGTTCCCACTGGAACTATTTTCAGCTGTAAAGAATGTGCCTGGAGCAATGATGAAGTATTTCTGTTTTTTTCTATTGAATGCCGTGGCACCAGGGCACCTGTCACTGGTTTGTGACTGTGTGTCTGAGTGGAGACGGTTAACAGTATCATACTTTATCCTGTTGTGTAAACATTTGAACGTCTTTGAAGCTGTGCCAGCAGATAATTGGATTGCTTGAACGACGCACAGGGCTGGTTCTTGTTTTAACAAAATTCCATTTAAATTTGTTTGAGATTCCTCTATAGCGGACTCGGTTGTGTGTCTTTGGGAAGTGTGACATTTCTTTTGGGAAATTCAACACATGTGGATCAATGAATTGATGAATCTGTTTGGAGTGAAAGTGGTCAAATGATGAAAGAGCAGTCTGACTCCGGGAGGATAAGAGGCTCAGTTGTGTTCCCTGTGCCGGAGGTTCATTTATTCCCATGAGAGGAGGGCAGATTAAAAAAAATGTTTTTATCTTCCTTAATAAATCCAAGAGGACTGAAGGCTTCATCTTTCACTTTGAAGATCAGTAACGTCTCCCGGCTCTGTGGCAGCAGCATTATCGGACCTCCTCTTCATTTCAGTCTGAAATTTCTACTGTGGAAATCAACTGAACTCAAAAATATGAAGTTGTGCTGAACGTTTGAACTAAATGTAGGATAATCAATTTGAGCCATGTGTTCAAGCTCAATTCTCAAAATAAGGAGAATCTGGAAGTGATGCGTCACTATAGGCTGTTGATCAACAGATTTATGTACGTCCCCATTCATTAAGGATACATTGAGGAAGTGGAGAATATTAATGAATGTCCTCCGGCTCCTGGTGGTGGAATAAGAGTTTACCTCCTGACTTTCAATGAGGGGGAATCAAGGGCTGACAGAGTGTTAAGAAACAAAACAAGTCATGATCGCTTTCTGTTTATTTGTGTTTAAAAAAAACAAAGGCTCTGGCATGTGTGATGTAGCGTTTCAGCTCTCAAACCAATGTGGTGTTTTTAGACTAAACCAACAATTCCGTTGGAAGATTCGGGCTGTGAAACTTTTGCGTCGATGCCCAGCGGCTCACTGCTTCGCGGCGTCTGTGTCGTTCGCCTGTGCTCACTCGTGGTCGGGTTGTTGTCAGGTGACGGTGCGAGATGCCCTCAACCAGGCGATGGACGAGGAGCTGGAGCGGGACGAGCGGGTGTTCCTGTTGGGGGAGGAGGTGGCTCAGTACGACGGCGCCTATAAGGTGAGGGCGCCCTCGCTAGAACCTCGACGCAAAGGCTCAACTCGGTTTTGTTGTTGTCTTTCTTTTCCCTCAGACTTTCTTACCAAGTTTTGCCTGGTGTTGAATACTGTGTGTGTGTGTGCAGGTGAGCAGGGGTCTGTGGAAGAAGTACGGAGACAAACGCATCATCGACACTCCGATCTCAGAGGTGAGACTCTTCACCTTCCTCCTCCCACACGCTTGAAGACGTTTGTTCATAAAAACCCGTCTCTCTGCTGCAGATGGGCTTCACCGGGATCGCCGTGGGCGCCGCCATGGTGAGTTCAACACCTCGACTTCCAAACTCCCGTTTGATAATATTGTCTTGGCCTTAACATGTTCTAATTGTTCACTTTCACTTAGTTACGTTGGAATGAAAACTTTTTTCGGTCACGCGAGTTTTCCTGAAATCATAAAACACTGCGACGGCAGCAGCAGTACAGAGTTAATATCTAACAAAATATATATTTTTATGATCTTTAAATAAACGGAAAGTTTAAAACACTTCTATTGAGACACCGTGAAACTTGTTCCTGTGACACATTTACACACAGATAAGAGTCTTTTAAACTGTTTCACAGAGGTTTTTTTTGTTTTTGTCTTTGCTAGTGATTGACCTGGAAACCATTTCATTAATTTGGCATTAAAAACTGTTTATTTGTTGAAGTCAATACATTTCCTATGAGGTGAAACGAGGAACCAAACCGACCCTGAAGTTTTCTGATGAATCCGTTCACAAACTGAACGCTAAAACCCGTCACTAATCTATTGGCATCTTGGTTTTGACTTGACATTGAGTTAATCATTATTAATCAAACTTGTCCGGGTTTCAACACGAACGCACCAAATGATTGTCGCTGCTTCAGATTGGACGATATCGGAGAACTACTGATCTACGTTTTGACGCCTGTTTTCACCTGTTTTTAGACATTAAACAGAACCAGTTTAATAGGAGGTGAAAGAAAATGCTGAAAAAGAAGAACTTCTGTTTCACAAATAGTTTAAAATTACTTAATCCCAGTTTGTTTGTTTGTTTTTTGACATTTGACCTTTTCTTTGTCAATTAACATTTTAAGTTTAGTTCAGTTTCTTTTTTTATTAGTTTTACATTACATCTGTAGCACATACATGTTTTAATCCTTGTAGTATTTGTTGTCCTCTTGAATCTATTTTCTATTTTTTTTTTTTTATTCCCTCTTCCTTTATTCTTGTATTTTCTGTGATCTTGTCCTGTCTTGTAACACTTGAACTTGTACCAACTTGTATTGATTCAGAGAAAAAATTACTGCGGTGACTCTCAAACTAAATTGTTGCTCAGGATCTCATCGGGACGTGAACAAAGAGCAGTTTTAAATACAGTCTTTTTGGGGTTGTTAAAGCTGGATTAAAAAAAAAAAGCCAACTCCTTGTGCCCCCCCCCCCCCCCCCCCCCCCCCCGCAGGCTGGCCTCAGACCCATCTGCGAGTTCATGACCTTCAACTTCTCCATGCAAGCCATCGACCAGGTCATCAACTCTGCTGCCAAGACCCACTACATGTCGGCCGGCCTGCAGCCCGTCCCCATCGTCTTCAGAGGACCCAACGGGGCGTCGGCGGGCGTCGCCGCTCAGCACTCGCAGTGCTTCGCCGCGTGGTGCGTTCACTGACCCCCTGCCGTGGTTCACCGCTTTGAAACATGACAAAAAAACAACATCTAGTGATCAGATACTTGAGTGAAAGACTCACAGGAACAATGTTATCTTGATATGAAGTGTTTTTTTGTTTTTTTTGTATCTAAATCAGTATTGCAGGCGAGCTGCTTGAGTGAATTGGGTTCAACCTGGACGGGTTGCCAGTCGGTGTGAAATCGGTCCTTCCTTCATGTGGCGCTTGTCTGTCTTCAGGTACGCTCACTGTCCCGGTCTGAAAGTTGTGAGTCCCTGGAACTCCGAAGATGCCAGAGGTCTGTTGAAAGCGGCCATCAGAGACGACAACCCAGGTGAGACGCCACATCGGAGCTCCGGATTTAGTGCTTTCTTCACCACATTGCTGACTCAGCTTATTCAGCCTTTAATGAAACTGGTGCAAACCGCTTTTTTTTTTTTTTTTTTTTTTGCAAAAATGATTTCCCCCAAATCATATTGGGTCCGTATGGGATTTGCAGTAATGTTGTTTTGTTTTCCAACACTGAAGCATTTATTCCTCCAAATGACAGTCGAACAAAAGTTCTCGAGTACTTTGTCGCACAATGTTTTTGCAAGTTAAATCACAATTAGTGATTGAGGGCCTGTGATGGTTTGTGCTGGATTGATCCAAAAGGATTGAGAACTGCTGGTTGCAGGACGAAAAGATGCTTCAGGAAAAAAAAAAGAAAAAAAGGCTGAAGTCCAAAACCTGACGATTTTTCAACCGTCGCTTTAAGAAGATGAGCCAGATTGGTCGACGATCCTCAGAGTGATCGAGTCTTTTCTGCACCGCAGTGGTTTTCCTGGAGAACGAGTTGATGTACGGCGTTCCCTTCGAGTTGTCTGAGGAGGCACAGTCCAAAGATTTCACCGTTCCCATCGGCAAGGCCAAGGTCGAGAGACAAGGTGAGCTGCACTGTAGTATAGTCATTACCTGCATTTCTTTCTGCTGTTTTCTCTTCAGATTTGTCTTTTTCTTTTAATCTAAAGAGTTCGTGAAGATGAAACGGTTCCTGTCCTTTGTGTTTCAGGCTCCCACGTCACCATGGTTGCTCACTCTCGGCTTGTCGGCCACTGTCTGGACGCCGCCGCCGTTCTCGCCAAGGAGGGAATCGAGTGCGAGGTAGAAGCTCGTGACCGTTTGATAACCGAGACGGAGTCCCTCGTCACAGCTTGTTTACAACTTCCTGTGTGTGTGTGTGTGTGTGTGTGTGTGTGTGTGTGTGTGTGTGTGTGTGTGTGTGTGTGTGTGTGTGTGTGTGTGTGTGTGTGTGTGTGTGTGTGTGTGTGTGTGTGTGTGTGTGTGTGTGTGTGTGTGTGTGTGTGTGTGTGTGTGTGTGTGTGTGTGTGTGTGTGTGTGTGTCAGGTGATCAACCTCCGGACCATCCGTCCTATGGATGTGGAGACTATCGAGACCAGCGTGATGAAAACCAACCACTTGGTGACGGTGGAGGGCGGCTGGCCTCAGTTCGGAGTGGGAGCTGAGATCTGCGCCAGGGTCATGGAAGGTAACCATGGAGACCAACGTGTTTTCACGACGTCGCATCGAGACGTGGTGGTCGCTTCTATTCAGGGCCGGACGTCTTCTGTGCTCTGAACTTGATGCAAAGCGACTCCTCAGACCACGAATGACTTGAGGCGCTGTTGCATTTGTTTGAAACGACGATCACTGCTTCTTTAATATCTGTTCGCCTCGCACAGTTTCAAACTTTCAGTCTCCCGTTTTTTTTTTTTCACCACAAAGATGAATTTTATTTAATTCTGTCCAGTGTTTCTTTGAAGAAAAGGATCAAATTACTCCTCCTTCTTTTGACCAACTCGTCTTTCTCTTCAGCTTGACGTGCTGCCGTTTTATCACTGGTCGCTTGCTTTGTGATAATTCTTCTAAATAAATGACACCCTTTCAGTGTAAATGCTTACTTTGTAGTTTTGTGGCCTAAATCAATGAAGTTCTTGTTTTAAAAACATAAGAATCAACAGCGTTGTTTAAAGAATCTTAAGAGAAAAGCTGATTGGAATAACATTTTTAAATAGTTTGAGTTACAAGTTGAGTTGGGAGACGATTAAACCAAAGAAATTAATATTTTCAGGCCCTTTTGAAACAAACAAGTCATTAAAGTAAATACAGAATCTTTTTTTTTAATTTTATTTCCATAGCAATATGGATACGTCCAGAATCATTTCATTTTGATGCCCCATCAGTCTACTGATGATTGAAAGCACATGACATAAAACTCTTTCTTTTTTTTAGGTCCCGCCTTCAACTACCTTGACTCTCCGGTTACCAGGGTAACGGGCGTCGACATCCCCATGCCATACGCCAAAATCCTGGAAGACAACAGTGTACCGCAGATCAAAGACATCATCTTCTCCGTCAAGAAGACCCTGAACGTCTGAGGACGTCCCCCCCCCCCGTCAGGCAGAAGTCCCCCCCGTCATTCGAGATTCTGCACCGTTTGTAAATAACAGCCAAACCAACACTCCTGATCGCACCTTCATTCCCCCCCAGACGTCACCGAAGCGCACAAACGTTTAGCCGAGAGCGCCGGGAACAGGCACGGCTCGCTCAGGGCGTGTTTCCTGACCGGACCGTGTTTGTGGCCCGGGCGCTGCTCTCGCTCCCCTTCAAAATAAAACGTCTCCCTCTGTCGTGGAAGTTCACAAACGATTAAAGTGCTGAGGGAGCGCCAGCAAAGACCAGATGTGATTCATCTACATGTTACTAAAGTGTTTCGTTTTCTGAAATGTCAAAAAAAACAAAAAACAATGTTTCCAGTCTTTACACATTTCCTGATTTTAAATAGGAAAGGTTGTACTTCAGATTAATTTGAACGGTTTCAATTTTTTCTTCAAAGAAATTTGGTGGGGGAAAAAAACACGTCATTCTCAAACCTGAAAGCTGAAATTGCCTTTTAAGTTCTCTGGTGCGTCTCTGCAGCTCTGTCGTTTTTGAGCTTCCACGTGTGTTTAACCCGCGAAAACGCGTCTCATTGGGACTATTAACCGTCGATTGTTCTCGCTGACTCGGGTTCTAAAGGCAGCAGTGGAAAGGAAGAGGAAGGAAGGAGCCGGTCGGGTATTTATTGTAGCTGCAGCAGCACTGTGGATGTTTTTGTTGCTGTAATCGACTCTTGTTACAGAAATAAAAACCTTTCAGTCCTCCTCTGCTGCCCCGATTCATCACTCCGCTTTGTTTGAATAATCTAATCTGTGTTTGTTAATCTGATTTGGGTGGAATTGACTGACGTCACTGGGGTGGAACAAACTATCAACGCTTCCACACAATGTCTAAGTTGACCTGGATGTTTAGTGACATGACATCAAATCAAAAACTCTAAAATATGCATCTTAAGTTGATATTACATTTTTACCTAAAATTATCTTCCCCAGTACAATACATAAATGATAAAAATGTGTAGTTTGCATGTTTCCTTGCTGCAGGACCTCCACACTCCCAACAGTTGGACAGGAAGTGCTCATTCAAAATAAAATGCAACAATTCTCAATAAAATGGAAAATTCAGAATGTGTTAATACAATATTAAGACTTTTTTGAATGTAGTACAGTATATATCATTTTTGCCTTTTTAGCTATATACCACATTTAACCTGAGTATTTATGCCAATAAATGGTCGTATAGAATATTTCTGAATGCATATACAATAATTTATGGCCACAAATGATCGCATAATATACAATCAGTGATGTTTTTTTAAAGAAACAGCTCAGGGGGCTGAAGTTGTGCCAACATTTAGATTTACTCATAGCCCATATTGATTCTCATTCCACCAAACAACCCGACGAAGAAAGAAGAAGCAGTTTAGTTTCAGTCCACAGGAAAGAAATTTATCAAATTTGACCCGTCATCACAGCAAAATGACAAATTCGTCCGTCCAATTGTGCCTGAAATTAGCAGCAAGTCGGTGTCTTTTCTAAACGTGAAGCGATTTTATTTTGAAATTCCATGATGTTTTACAGCAGGGGAGCCAAACTGTTTCTCAGAGGTGAAGGCCTCCTGCAACGCCTCTGATCGCATGGAGGAGAGGGAGGGGGAAGGGGGGGGGGGGGTTGTGCTGCGCTCCGATTGGAGGCTCGTGGAGGTTGAAGGCGGAGCCTGCAGCCCGTCAGGGTGCTGATAGGTCGGACCGCCCGACCTCCGAGTGTCCCTTCAGCAGGCCCAGCCTCACCACCACCACCCTCCTCTTCTTCTCCTCCGACCCTTCATCATCATCCTCCTCCTCTTCTTCCTCCTCCTCCTCTTCCTCCCTCTCCTTCGCCTTCCGTTTCCCCCTCGCCTTCCTCTTCTCTTTCCTCTGCTTCTTCGCCTTCTTCCTCCTTTTCTTCTCCTCCTTCGCAGCCACTTCCTCCTCCTCCTCTTCTTCATCATCATCATTCTGCACTTCTTCCGCTTCCACCTCTTCATTCCCAATCACAATTTCTTCCTCCTCCTCTTCTTCATTCTCCTCCTCCTCTTCTTCTTCATTCTCCTCTTCTTCTTCCTCCTCCTCCTCTTCCTCCTCCTGCTGCTCCTCCTCCATGTCCGTCAGCATATCTCCTATCATGCCTTTCAGCTCCTCCTGCATCAACTGAAAGACAAAAAAAGAGCCAAATTATTATTTTAACCAAGACGTGGAGCTCAAACTTGAGTTCACCTTCACTCACGTGCAGTTTTGTACCTGAAATTTTTAAAAAGCGATCCAGATCATGTTTTTGGTAGATGTTTAAAAAAAAAAAAAGCTCCCAAAATTTTAATGAATTTCTTTTTTTCCTTCTTCCACAACACAAGCTTATTTTTGATCCAAATTTTCTAATTAACTCATTAAATTTAGTCAATAAATCCTTGAATTTTCTTTTCATTTTTCAGGCCTTTGAAATTGATTGAAAAACAATTAAATATTTGAGTATGTCAAACCATGTTCGTGTGCTAGAATAATCCCAATAAAATACATTTATATCTGGTTGTAATGTGAGAAAACATGAAAAAAGTTCAAGTGGTATGAATACTTTAGGAATGTTTCCATGTCGGGTTTGCACGTTCCCCCCAAGATGATCATTTCACCATTAACCAATGTTAATTAGTTGTTTGGTCTTTACAAGAACAGAGTTTCATAAACCTGACGTTTCTCAGAGCAAATGTCTTGTTTGATTTTGAGAGTTTGATACTAAAATCTCCATTCTTAAGACTAAAGGAACCAGAGAATCATTTTAAAATCTCTTTGGGCAAACAAAACTATTAAAAACCAAAATGTTTACCACTCACCCTCTTAAAAATAAAATGTTCACATGTTCTACAGCAGCCGCATAAGAATTCACAGCCCAATATTTTATCTCCAGTGACGATTATTAGGATTTACAGATTCTTTTGGTGGAGAAGTGGTAGATTGACTGGACGCTGGCAGACACTCACCAGGGTCTTGCCGTTACGCAGCTTGTGCAGCAGCAGGCGGACCGTGTCCTTGTTCTGGCACAGCCCCATGGTGTTGAGGGTGTCCAGGGCGGAGCCGGAGCAGCCCTGCAGGCGCAGCTCGGCCCCCAGGGCCGCCTGCAGGTAGTTGTTCTTCCAGATGTTCCTGGTGAACAGCGGGATGGACAGCGCCAGCACGGTGCGTCGCTCCAGCAGCGTGAAGGCCTGCTCCTCCGTCAGCTGGCTGAAAACACAAACCGCAAGGAAAGAAGAATTCTAAATTAAATCAAAGAAAACGGACTGAGGTGCGCTGCGGCCACGCCACTGGACTTACTGGTTGCTTTTGAAGAGAGACTGGAGGTCGGGGAACAGCGAGCGGAGGCAGGTGGTGACGAGCGGCGCCTTGTCCTGAGCCCACTTCAGACACTTCCTCCAGGGGAAGCAGGACAGAGGCTTCCTGCCCGACACCTTCTGTTGGAAGGGGCTGTCCGTGTGCCGCGACAGCGCCTTCATCTGCACCGACATCACATCAGGATTAGAGCGTGACGAGTGACGAGGGAGCTCGAGTTCGCCTCTCCTCCTCCTCCTCCTCACCTCCTCCTTCAGCTGTTTCGTCCAGAATTCCATCATGGGCTTGCGGGCGCCTTTGGCCGACCACAGCATCTGGAAAGCGGCCTTGTAGCTGGACTTGCTCACCAGCTGAGCCGCTCTGCTCTTCTTGCCCATCCGCCGGCCGACCAGCTTCTTGTCTCTCACCTGTGACTGCATAACATAAAATGTATACGTACAACATGAACACCGCAGCACTTGCACATCATGAGGTCACCTTGTTGCAGTTTTATTGACATTTCATTATTTTTGCATGTGATGTGATTGAAGCAAAAGCTGAGGGTTCAACACTTCTTCATATTGCAATCATCACTCTGATTTTGTTATAGATGCATTAAGGAACTGGAGTTGTTAATAGAACAAACAACTTCTGTGTGTGTGTGTGTGTGTGTGTGTGTGTGTGTGTGTGTGTGTGTGTGTGTGTGTGTGTGTGTGTGTGTGTGTGTGTGTGTGTGTGTGTGTGTGTGTGTGTCCCACCTGCTTGGCTGCGGGCGGTTTCACCCACAGGACTCGCTTTCCGCTCGTCTTGCGTTTACATTTGGAGCGGATCAGCTGCGCGCACGTCTCGCACAGGAAGGACTTCTCGTGCACGGCGGCTCCCGGGAAGGCCCACGTGACGGTGTCCGGGGTGGTGAAGGTGTACACGGCCCTGCGGTTGAAGCGGCGGCCCTGCCGCTCGAACTCCCGCCGGCAGCAGGCGCAGTTGTGGTCCTCCGGCCCCTTCAGACGCCGCCGGCCGAAGCCGCGGAGTGCGGCGGGGGCGCCGCCCGGGGGCACGGTGAGTACCGCCGTCTTCTGGGGGTCTGCCCCGAGCTGCACCTCCGCGCCCACGGCCGGTTCGGGCAGCTCTATGGCGAGGGGGTCGGCGGGCGGCACCGGCGCGTGCTGCGGCTCGGCGGGCGGGACGGAGGTGCCGAAGGTGGCCGCCACTGCGTGCGCGTAGTCGTGTTCGTTGGACTGGGACGAGGCGCAGTGCTCCTTCCCGGTCCCGGCTCCGGGCTTCGGCTGTGCGGTGGCCATGGTGGACAAAGAGGAACCGCGCAGCCCGCCGAGGTCCGACTGGACCTCCAACAACACCGCTGAACCCCCGGAGGAGCGCTGCCGGACGCCTGCAGCGAAGTGCGCAGAAAGAAGTGTGGCGAGCGACGGAAAAAACGCCGCAGGTCGAAGAGAAGTTCCCTGCAAGAGTTTCTTCCGAGCGGCCGGAAAAAGAGACGCATCAGCCAGATGGATAAACACGAACCTCCGTGTTGTTTACAGCCCGTCGGACCACTTCTGCCGCCCCCTGCTGGAGGGAGGGCGGAACTGCAGCGTCGTAAATCACAAACACGTCGCCACACGTGGCCCTTTAAATATGAGAAAACAAGGTGCGTCTGCACGGAAGCACGTCATTTTAATGTGTGAAAATTCAGGGACTTATTATTGTAGTTGGGCTTATACACATTCCTCAGAAATACTGTGAATGCCCCGGTGGCTTGTTGTCGATCAATCAGCAGACAGACTCAGGCGGGTGGAGTTAGTGCTTTATTTTAACAATGAAAAGCATTTTTATTTCCTCTTTTTTTTTTTTTAAAATGAACTTTGACTGTTGAACATCGATCATTTTAAAACATATTTACATCATCAATCCCATCGTGTTTTCCCCATAAAGTGCAGCTCCGTGAACTCGAATCCTTCACCTTGTTACAGCAGGAAAAAAACACAGAAACCAGCACCAACAAACCAAACCGTCAGTAACTGCTCACTCAGAAACTAAAGAGGGTTCATCTGGCACCCCACATCTTCACAGACTGCAGTTATACATTTCTAAAGATCATTATTCTGAATTTTAATGAAAAAAGAGGCAAATTAATTCTTAAGTAGTGGGACAGCATTAAAAAAAACCCACCACATTGACTTTTAGTTCACATGAAGTGTGATTATTTGGCTAAGATGAGGTCTGTGTTTTGTAACATTTGTAAATTGACACAACATTCCAAGTGAAAACCTTGTTTTTGCATTTGTATTTCAAAAACGTTTGGCATTGACACAGCGACGTTTTGAAAACAATGTCCGTCTCCACAGCAACAGGAGAAACGCTGACAATCATGTCGTTTTAATTCTGGGCCACTAGTGGGTGCTGTTTGTTGTTTGAGTAATGGGACCACACGCGTGCGCATCGAACAATACGCTATTAATAATAGACATTCGTATGAACAGACGACCGGGTTGGATTGTTATTATTGTTATAAGTTTTGCATTTTCGGCTGAAAGCGTTGCATGAACGGGCCCTTCAACTCAAAGTTCAGTAACCATGAAGAAAAAAACAAAACAGAATCTCCTTTTAATAAAACTGAGATCAAAAACAGGCAAGAAGACTTTTGCTCTGACTTCTTCAGATCAAAGCTTGACGAGCCTCTTTGGCTCAAGTTTGTGGCCTGAAACGTTGAAAAGTTACGACGCTGCTTTGACACTGCATGAGCTTCAGAGCTGCAGCCAATAATGTAAAAATACAGGACTGCATTTGTTAGTTGGTTGTTTTTTTTTGTGTGTTTTTTAATATTATTTTATATTCAGTCACTGAGGATTCACAATCTCAGCTGTAGTTATTTGTCGTTTATTGTTACATTACTGGTAAATTGCATTATTGGCTTACACTTAAAATGGCAAAAATGTACTTTTTTCACCTTATTACACCAAATATGATGAGATGTTTTGGCTTCATTACAATTAAAAATGGCAAAAATTAGTCAATCTTATGGCTTCATCACATTTAAAATGGCCAAACTTATTGTTGTTGTGTTAATTGCATTTAAAAGGGCTAAAATGACATTACGAGTTGCACACTGGTGGTTTTTGTATACGGTTGTTTCGTATACGAGGATGGCTGTGGTTTAACTCGTGAAAATCTCTAAAAAGATCAGTCGTTTGTGATATAAATCAAAGTAATCTCACATTAGAGAGTTGGGATTTGTTGTGTATTTGGCAATTTTTGTTCATAAACGGCTTTAACTAGATCGTAAAACATGTTTTCTGATATATATGATATTTTTTTGTTCATTTAATGAGACGATTAATAACTGAAGATATGATTTGGTGGCATGATGGGGAAAACTGCATCACCTGAAACGCCGGAGCTTAAAAAAGAGACTCGGGGAAAACTCAACAACAGGTCGCGTCTGCCGTCGGTTGATGGAGACGAAACCCTCCAGGTGTCAGGATGTAACCTCCAGCCTGCTGCTGCAGTTTCTCTTCACGCGCGTCGTTCTGCATCCGATCCTCCGTCGTTAGTGTTTCTTATAAAATGAACTAAAAAGAATTGCAGGTTAATCGAGATCCGGCGTCTTTTCTTGCCGATATGAAAGCAGCGCTCTTAAACACACAATGAAACACTCCTCCCGCTCCCGCTCGCCGTGCACCGAGGGTGCGTTGGGTTTGTCCAGCAGAGAGGAAGCACATTTTTTGGTCCCAGGCGGCCCAGACGGACGGGTGCTGTTCCCCGCCTCCTCCGGTTTCCTGAGCGGTCGTCATGACGACAGCAGCCGGGCCTCTTCTAGGAGGTCAAACGTGCCTCCTCCGAGCGTCGTTAGGCTTCAGACTCGCCCTTCTTCTTCCCTTCCTCCCCGCCGGCGTCGCTGTCCTCTGACTGGCTGTTGCTGAGCACCAGGAACTGTCCGTCAGAAGGCGGGTTGGCGGGACGACTGGAGGCGGCGATGAGGCGACTCTGCTCCTCCAGATCCTGTTGGGAAACACACGGGTGAGACACAGGAAGACGGAAACTGTTCTCGCGGGGCAAAGTTCCCCAACTTTAGATCTGAGAATAACCGATTTTCATGTGTGTGTGTGTGTGTGCGTCACACCAGGGACTGAGACGTGTGTCACTACTGTAAATGACACTTCCTTCCACCTGCACCTCAGCAGAGCCTCTCTCTGTTTCATAGGTGGATTTACGTCCTGTTTGTGCTGACTGAGCATTTCAACAGAGCAAACAGGCCTGCCAGTCTGTACCGAGGGTAAACTAAACCCATATTTACACAAGAATGCCTGTACTGAGGTTAGTTTTTTCCTCTACATGTCCTGCCAGCTGAGATTGAGTTCTATAAAAGATGGATGGAGTATGAACCAAATGAGTGCAGACGGAGGCGCGTGAGCACTTCCTGTTTCCCCCCCAGTGACGGCGCTGACCTTCTCTATCTGCCTCTGCTTGCTGAGCTCCTCCTGCTGCTTCTCTTTGGCCTTGTCCTGCTCCTTCCTCTTCTCCACTGCTTTACGGTCCTGCGCAACAACAAGCAGGGGTCAACACATGCACCTGCATCCCGCGGGTGAGAAGATCCCCGCCGGGCCTCACCATCTCCGAGTGGAAGGCGATCTGCTTGGCCAGGCCGACGCTGTCGCAGATCTGAAAGCGGGGAGGGGAAGAGAGAGAGAGAGGGGCGGGTCAGAGCGGCCCAGACCAGAGGAGGAGGGCGCAGAATCGCACCGCACCGCAACGAACCTTCTCCCCGTCGTTATTGGACTCGAAGATGTAGCAGACGGAGCGGCTGCCGTCGCCCCGCCCGCCCGGCGCCTCCAGGACGAAACCAAACAGCCGCTTGTTGTCCTGATGGGACGAACACTGAATCACACTGGAGATAGGAAACTGCAGGAGCAGAGAAGAAAGTTACTACCAGCAAACAACAACAAACCACAATAAGGCAATCAGACACTGTTAGATTTATAGTTTGTGGAACACTTCTGTATGTCTCAAAGGAAAAACAACCGACTTCTTAATTAATGCATTTAACTGCAAGAAGAAAGGAAAAGAAATGGACTCATATAAAAGCTTTAATACTTTGACTTTCAACGAGGATGTCGAGAAGACTTTAATATCACGCAGTGAGGAATTGAGCACGTCTGTGTGATTTTGGCCAATTTCACAATATCAAAGTATTTTTATAATGCAGTTTGAGTTTCACTGCTTTGTATACAAAACTTTCATTTCACCGATTCTGACTTTTCCGTGTTATAAAACCTCCCAGTGGGTAAGAAGTTTAAAAGATTAGATTGAGGGAAGCGTTTGTGTAAATATCACATTAAATCATACAGGAGAGGTATTCAGAAGTGAGAAGATGTAAAATGCATCAATTTGTGTATTTTACTGATGCATTTTCCTTGAAAAATACTGGATTTTCTCTAAAAGCGTTGCACAGGATGTAGTTTATTAGTTTCACAGACGTGAGGTGAGAAATGTATCCCATTCAAATACATTTATAACATACAAATTATTTGTATAAATTATATATATTGTAGGACAGCAGGACTCAAGAGTACATGACCTGACAATGGATCATTTATTTTTTAATCCCCGCTTTAAGATTACATTCAATTTCCCGGTATTTGAGACGTTAACAGTGTGATGGTCTTACCCTGAGACGAGTGACTTGTGTCTGTGGATCGATGAGCCTAAAAAAAACAAACGGAGACAAACTGAGCTGCTGGTTCAGAATGAAGAGAAACCTGTTGTTGGAGTCGTCCGTCTGTTTAAATACACAGTTAAAACAAGGTTTCCTACTTGAGGCAGTCGCAGGTGACCAGCAGGTGAGACTCGGTCATCCTGAAGATGTTGTGGATGGCTCGAGCGGCCAGGATCTGCCTCATGGTCTCGGAGATGACGTCGGCGGACTCGGCGGACCTCACCTCCATGGAGCCCAGGAAGCGCACGATGAAGAGCTGGTGGAGGATCGAGTCTGGAGGACGAGGAAGACAAAAAATATTCAGAGTAATTGTAGCATAAAATGATATGAAGCTCAAAGAGTCGGTGGAGAATGAAGTGGCTTGAAGACAAACTTCCGTTACCTTCGCTGTCCTCTGATGGGCCGTCTCCCGACTCTCCGAAGGGATTGCTCCTCCTGCAGACACGCATACGGTCCCATTTATCCCAGTCCTGACAGCTTACTGGCCAATACGCACTCAACCACCAGGGGGCGCCGTTCGCCTCCAAACACACGTCCACGTTGCACCAGGACGAGGCTCTGGGACGCTCACCTGCCGGACTGCGAAGCCGCCTTGCTCTGACCCGACAGCTCCTCGCTGACGGGGGATATGATGTCGAACTGGATGGGCGTTTCCGGGGCGACCAAAGCATCCAGTGAGAGCACGGAAAGAGCGGGCGACGGCTCGGAGCCCACGGAGCTGATGCTGCTCGCCCGGCCCGTCCGGCCTTTGCTGTGAGGGAGAGTAAGGACTTGTTCACACAAAGTGTCTCAGCGAGACCTCATTGTTTTTGCCTTTACACGTCAGATAAGTTTTACGTTTACGCGACAACTTTTTGAAAACAATGTCCACTCGCACGAAAACGGCAGAAATGCCGAAAACTATTGTCGGTGACTCAACTCTGGAAGTCGCCGTTGTTGTAATTGTCCCATCCACTTATTAATATTGTACTTATACATGGAGACGGAGCGTTTTTAGAAAGTTCTAAAGTTTTGTTTTTTTTAAAGTAACCCGGAGGATCCACTGTGAGCGCTCCAGGATTTTGGAAGAAGGCGTCTTCAGTGGTTACCTGCAGGGTCTCATGCTCTCATGTCTCTGCTGGAAGGACGGGGAAGGCGTCACAGCTTCAAGAGCCGACTGGTTCACCCTGGCTGCCAGCTCCTGAGAAAAAGGCCGCAAGACCAGATCAATCCACAACGATCAGGCTCCCACTTCCCCAACGGAGGACGTCAGCCACGGACCTCTGCGTTCTCGCTCAGGTAGATCCTCTTGGAGATGTTGTTGATGGTGGCGATCCACTGTGGAAAGACACAGTAGAGTCGGTGAACCAAGAGTTCGGCGATCGCTGTGACACCTCCTTTTCATATTCAGTCACTGATGAATTAACCATTACTTTTAAAACTGGTAACTTTGAACGACAGAAACTTTACCTCCTCACAGTTCCTCCTGCTCTCCGCCTGCAGCGTCACCACTCTGGAAATGGAAAAAAAAAAAAGTGGTGTTCATTCCTTTCATAGTGAGTTTAAACGACAACGTCTCAAGTGAAAATACATTTCGTTTCAGAAAAATTTCACGTCGCAGTCTCACACCGAAAACTGATTTTCACGTTGAGCCACTAGCGGGCGCTCTTCTTTGCCTTTGTAGTGAAACGATTTTGAAAAGTTCCACTTTTGGAGACGGAGAAAAAAAAAAAAAAAAAACAGGCGCTCACTCACTTTTTGCCATCGAAGGAAGTGACCTGGAAACAGAACCTGCGGTCGTCGGAGTCGACCGCCATGACGGAGCAGTTGTCGAGGTCGGTGACCAGCCCGCCCGCCACCTCGCCGCGGCCCTGCTGCATGAGGTTGCCGCCCTGCGTGAAGAAGTACTGGCGCTCCCAGGACGACGACACCAGGCCCGTCTTGCTGCCCGACGCACAGAGAGACGCTCCTGATCAGCGGTGGCGAAGATTCGGTTTCGGGTTCGACAGATCGGCTACTTACTTGCGGATGTACAGGTAGCCCTGCTTCCTGGTCAGGCTGCGGCAGACGGGTGAGTGGGCGGGGTCGGGGTCACATGGGGCGTACAGGGGGTCACATGACATTTCCATCTGCTGGATGGTCTGCTGCATCTGACCCACCTCCTCTTCCATCTCCCGGCGGACGCTACACACACACACACACACACACACAAACCAAACTAACCAGCTTGCACAGTTCCTTTTACTGACTCACTACCACCCCCTAGTGCACAAATGTGGCATTACCTCAATTTTTCATTCTACATCTTTAAATCTTGATTTTATTTTATATTTGGAATCTCACAAGACTTGGGCAAGAATGACTCCTTCCTTGCGCCCCAGCGGGCTGCTGGGTAGTGTAGCGGCGTGATGCCTGGAGTAAAGTTCCAGACCTGCAGTATTTCTGTGTGAAGTTTGCATGTTGCGGTGCACGCCGCGGCTTCTTACTTCTGGACGCTGGTTCCTATAGTTCCCAGGAAGTCCTCCCACTGCTGGGTGAGGTTTTCTGAGCCCAGCTTAAAGAAGCTGATCTGCAGAAGAACAACAGACACAGTGACAGCGGCAGGTCAGATCACAGCTGTGAACCAGCTGCGATCCAAACGGGTCCAGTCTGCCTCCTCCGCTGGGACACGTCAGCAGTGAGAACATCCCTTTGGATCCGTTCTTGGACTTGACGTACATGAATAATTCACACCCGATTGTGACTGGACTTTCCTCTTGATGCCGAACATGCAAGTCAGTTAATGTTCAGTTCTAATAGGTCGCAGTTTCTCTGCTTTTCTCCAGTCCCTCTTTCCATTTTATATTTTTACTTTAGATTAATTAAATTCTAAATTAATGAAGGTTTTTTTTTTCTGTGGCGTTGAAGCGGCTTCTTTCTGCCATCCAGTGACATCTAGTGGTCACATGCGAGTACTGGAATATCTTGATCGTTCAGTCAACACTTTTACACTATTAATCGGGAAGTAAAGCAACAAAGCTGTGGCGTCAATAAGGAAGAGCAGGAGAGGAGTCGCATAAATGACTATTGTCAGAGCAGCGATGGCTAAAACATTTCCGTGTGTGTGTGTGTGTGTGTGTGTGTGTGTGTGTGTGTGTACCTGCGCCTGCATGTATCCCAGCAGCGGCTCCAGCAGCGCCGTCTTCTTCTTGTACTGCAGCGTGTTGAGCGAGCAGAAGTAGTGCATCATGGTCTGGTGCTGCTTCTTACGGGAGGTGTAGACGTCCTCCACCACCTCCGCCCGCAGCTGCAACACAGAAGGCTCGTCTGCCTCAGTAACATTTCAGGTTCCCCGGTTTCGGGAGAAAGAAACTAAAAAAAAACAAAAAAGCCTTAAGAGCGGAAACAAAACTACAATAACACTTTCGGACACTCAAGAGTCGACATCATTTGAAAACTCAAGATTTATTTTTGGATATTTCTAATTATGGCTGTACTTTCGAAAGTCTCCATCTCTCTCTCTATGGGTAGGTTTGCAGGTTCAAATCCCATTGCTGATAGGTTAGCACAGACCCAGTCACTGTAAAAACTAAATCTTTCTTGACAGATGTGACCCGATACCTTGTCGTTGTCTCTCCTCTTTGAAAGGCGACTGTATCTGTTAATGGCTGTGTCATGATCTGCAGACAAACAAAGACACAAAAATGTGGGAGATTTAAAGGGGGGGACAAAAAACAAACATTATATAGGCTTGAACGGATTGAGTTTAAAAATGATGACTGTCACAACTCACCATCACTGGATAGTTGGAAGACTTCTTTAAGGGTGAGGATCTCTGGATTAAAGAGCAAACAACCACAGATTTAACATGTGAGGAACATTTGGTTGATAATATTCACGTGAACATGTTAGTCACTTTAGATCTGGTTTCCTCTGTGCAGGTTAGATTAGATTAGTATTGATCTAATCTGGTAAATCAACAGCGATGAAGCTTCATATGTTGTCAGCTTTTCAACAAAAGAGTGTTGCATGACTAATGTGAGTGTGTGTGTGTGTGTGTGTGTGTGTCTCACCCTTCAAATCTCTCTCTTTAAACTGAGTGATGGGAAACATCATGGCGTCAGCGAGCTGGGTGGACAAGACGGCGTGACAGGAGCTCAGCTGCAGAGAACAGGAGGACGGGGACATTTTTTTTAAATATCTTACGAGTTAAAACACCACTGTGATGGACGCTCCTGAAAATACACGAAAAGCACCACTGAATACGTTTTAACACAACAGAAAACTGTGAAACTTGCAGATGATCCAGATTTGTTACACAACTGAATTATTGACAAAGAGGTTATCTTCAATTTGAGCTGAAAATTCAAACTCGTACATTTTAGTTCATACGAGTGTGAAAATAACCGGCAACATTTCACTTTACAATGATATTCTAATTTATTTAAATCAAATCAAAGGAGATCTGCGGTTCGTTCGAGTTCTTCCTCACCTCGTCGATGACTTTTGCAAACTGCTGCAGGGTGGAGCTCATAACTTCGTCGTCGCCCCCGAGAGGAAAACGCTGCAAATGACAAGTGCAGACAAATTGATCGCAAAGAAGGAGAACCTTGGATTCATTCCATCCTAAAATGTGTGGATTGGTGACAGACAGGATTTACGACAGAGACGAGACGTGTGTGGAGGGACAGATAAGGCCTGAGAGGCTGTTTGGGGGCAGATAAGTCCTGTTGCCAGGTTGGAGTCTCCTGTTGACAAGCTGCAGCCATTATGGAGCCTGATAGAGGCTCAACGTGTTTCTAGCAACATACAGAGCATCCAGAAGATGAGGTTTTACGTCTAAATTAATATAAACTGTCAAGAAGGAAAACAGACAAATAATGCATAAAATAGTACGTTTTCAATTGAAATGTCACGTAAACGGAACCTTAGGTTTCCAACGCTGTTCTAGAGATATCAGGAGCAGAATAGAGGCGTTACAATGGAAATTTGAAGCTGTCACGGCTCTTTCTGAGCCAAGACTTAACGTTTGATTCAAGGTAACTAAACTATGACAAGAAGTAAAAGAAATGTCAGATTAACTAACTCTCCTCTGAATCGTCTCCTAAATGTCAATTTAAATCACTTAGTCAAATTAACTTTGTATATTTTCAAGCTCTTTGTGCGAGTTAATTTCATTTGCATAATCTATCATGTGCTTTGTTTTTGTTTTTTTTCGTAATACAGGTTTTAAACCTGCTTTAGAAATGAACTTAATCATTCAGATGGGCAGTGTGAAGTGAGACTTCGCCGGCCGGTCTGGAGCGTGGCACCTGTTTGTCGTACTCCTTCAGTAGTCTGGAGGTGAGGTGTGTCGCCGCACTCAGCTCATTCTGAAAGAAACCACAGCGACACTGACACAGCTGCTTCTCCACACGTGAAGCTCCTCTCTGTGTGTGTGTGTGTGTGTGTGTGTGTGTGTGTGTGTGTGTGTGTGTGTGTGTGTGTGTGTGTGTGTGTGTGTGTGTGTGTGTGTGTGTGTGTGTGTGTGTGTGTACCTGTGCATCATAAATCCTGTTCATGGCCTGATACAGCTGTGTGCAGTAGTTGGACATGGCCGCAGTGTCCTCCTCGAACACCCCCAGGAGAGAGCGAGTCTGCACACAAAGCAAAACCAGATAGTAAAACATCAGATTTATGAAACCATGGCTTCTTTCCAGAAACCGTCTTGGACAAGTGCTGAATAGAGTCCCACCACTCTTGTAAAACTGTAAGAATCAGTGAGCCCAATTAACCATAAAATCAGATAGCTGGGAGGAATCGGATTATCGTATTAATCACATCTGATGCTTTTACGTGCATTTCAGAAACGTGATAACAGGGGGAAAAAAAAAACCTTGGCTGACGTCTTCCAGTCCATTAACAGGAGACTTTATCCATCCCACATGGGGAAATTTAGTTATGCATTACAACAGCTTAGGAGCTTGAGAAACCTGAGAAACGTGAAGGATGTGATCCGCTGTCTTACCCAAGGACACTTCCGACACGTGTACAGGCAGGGCTGGGGATCAGACCAGCCATCACTCTACCCACCTCCGTCACAGTTCACCCAAATCATGTCCAGTGGGAATCGTCCAGTTTCAGTTTTGGGCTGTTTGGTGTTGCCATGTAAACAATAGTATGTATGGTGATGTATGTAGACATACATCACCCAGGATTAAAGAAAATAGAGAATATAGACAAAATGCATCACTCAAAATATAATAAATGTATAATAGAAGTTATAAATCGGGAGAATGCGATATACAATTGGGGTGACAGTGGCTCAACAAGTCAAAGTACCCTTGAGCAACACTTTGAACCCCAGATCGCTCCCAATGGGTGGATTGAGCACTTTGCATGGCAGCTGACGTTATTGTGCGTCAATATGAATGTAATTAACAGTGTGACGTGTGCCATATAAGTAAAATGAATTTTGTGTCGCCTGAGAATAAGCTATTATTGTCCATGGATCGGGAACGTCCATAGTCAGGTGATCGGTGGGACTTGATGTCCAGTGCAGCAGCAGCTGGTGTCTGTTGTGTTGACCACCCGGGTCTTCTGTAGAAACAGTGATCACGGTTTCCCCTGAAGCAGTTTCCAGTTTACACATGATCACAGCGGGAAGTAGCAGGGTGTCACTTGTGCTTGGGCCAGATGCTGACAGTTCCAGCAGGAAGGAGGAGGGACGCCTGGCTAAGTGGCTAAGGAAGTGGTCGATTTCAGTGGAAAACCATCGCTGGCCGAGGTTGAACCGGCTGATCGGAGCCGCCGTCACCTCCCGGGGCATTCTGTCCGCCTGACAGCTGTGCACTGGTCAACCTCGGTGCCATTCTTGTCGGATGTTGGCAAACACTTCGCCCACAAAGACAATTAGCATAGCCGTATGAGCGGCTAACGTTAGCGCGCTAGCCAACGGTTTCGTGGAAGAGAGCGGTTTACCTGCGGACTGTCCTCCAGCGTCTCGTCTATCGGAAGCTTCTCTATCCCGGGCATGGCTGCGGCGGGCGGGTCGGCGATGGGTGCGAATCGAGGAGCAAAACACACGGCAAATCGGTGCGACAACTCCCACTCTGTTTCTGGGCTGCACGGACTCACAACACCCCAAAACGGCTCCTCCCGGCTCTGCCCGCCCCGCCCCCCTCGCTGACCCCTGATTGGCTACGATAAACGTCCGCCAATTTGATTGGTTTGTTGTTTAAAGGGAAATGGGCGCCATTTTGGCTCTGACCAGGAGTCCTCTTTTCCCGTACCCGTGTACAGCACGGAGCCGGAATGGCTGCCGACATCCCCGCTGTGCTGGAGCGGAACAAACCAAAACTCAATTAAAGCTGCAGGCAACGTTGAACGGGTCCTTGCATCCTTGCTGGTCAATGATTGGAAGCACAGCCAACAGGTGGCGCTGCGCCTAACAGTGTATTTTGGCCTATGGACGTGTTAAGGACCGACTGTGATCACACATCTAAAGTTTCAGGCTGACTGGATCAGTACAGTACAGTACAGTACAGGCGCACCTGTGAAGTTTTAGGTATATATATATATATATATATATATACAGCCACATTATTTTCACGTTTGAATTTTATTTACCTTTTTAAAATAATGCAATTCAGTAGTGACGGGCAGCTTGTTTGACTTCACTGACTTGTCAGAAGGGTGCAGTTCTACCTAGTGTCCACCAGGTAGCGCTGACAGATCAACAGAATCATCCGGAATCAGACTCTGGCTGTCTGACGCCACAAACATAACCTTAACCAACAACACAGGGTTTTGACTTGTCCCAGGTGGCGAGGTCTATACAGAGGACATGAATGGCTTGTCCCAGGTGGTGAGGTCTATACAGAGGACATGGATGACTTGTCCCAGGTGGTGAGGCCTATACAGAGGACAAGAATGACCTGTCCCAGGTGGTGAGGTCTATACAGAGGACATGAATGACTTGTCCCAGGTGGTGAGGCCTATACAGACGACATGAATGACTTGTCCCAGGTGGTGAGGTCTATACAGAGGACATGAATGACTTGTCCCAGGTGGTGAGGCCTATACAGAGGACATGAATGACTTGTCCCAGGTGGTGAGGCCTATACAGAGGACATGAATGACTTGTCCCAGGTGGTGAGGCCTATACAGAGGACATGAATGACTTGTCCCAGGTGGTGAGGCCTATACAGAGGACATGAATGACCTGTCCCAGGTGGTGAGGCCTATGCAGAGGACAAAAATGACCTGTACCAGTTGGTGAGGTCTATACAGAGGACATGAATGACTTGTCCCAGGTGGTGAGGCCTATACAGAGGACATGAATGACTTGTCCCAGGTGGTGAGGTCTATACAGAGGACATGAATGACCTGTCCCAGGTGGTGAGGCCTATACAGAGGACATGAATGACCTGTCCCAGGTGGTGAGGCCTATGCAGAGGACAAAAATGACCTGTACCAGGTGGTGAGGTCTATACAGAGGACATGAATGACCTGTCCCAGGTGGTGTGGTCTATACAGAGGACATCAATGACTTGTCCCAGCTGGTGAGGTCTATACAGAGGACATCAATGTCTTGTCCCAGCTGGGGAGGTCTATACAGAGGACATCAATGTCTTGTCCCAGCTGGTGAGGTCTATACAGAGGACATCAATGACCTGTCCCAGGTGGTGAGGTCTATACAGAGGACATCAATGACCTGTCCCAGGTGGTGAGGCCTATACAGAGGACATCAATGACCTGTCCCAGGTGGTGAGGCCTATACAGAGGACATGTAGTACATATTTCCGCTGAGTTTATGTAGAAAAGAGTTTATCCTCAAGGGACATTAGGCACCCAGAGCATCCCCTGTCTGTCTCTCTATAAGAGGTTCTACATAAATACCCAACATAACATTTTATTGCCCCTCGAAAAAGATTCAATGCAGGATAATCGATATCCACAATATAAGGTGGTATACGCAATCTAAAGTAATGTTTAATATAAACACATTAATAGTACTTTTAGATTGTTGAAATGTAAAGTTCGTTATAAATAATGTATTATGCATACATAGAATGTATTATGTAGTAGTAGTAGTAGTAATAACATAAATACAACATGAGATTATCCATACAGAATATGTAAGAAAGGGCTGTTCCACCTTCTCTCTCTCTCTCTCTCTCTCTCTCTCTCTCTCTCTCTTTCTCTCTCTCTCTCACACACACACACTCACACACACCCCTCCTGACCGTCCTCCTCGGGCTCAGACGGTTCAGACTGGAGGAGGAATGGCGGCCCCTCGGAGTTTCTTCTCGTCTCTCTGCGCTTTATTCCTGCTCTTATATTTCTGTGGTGGATCTTCGACGTCCGGCGGCAGGAGGACGAACCAGGACCGATGTGGCCTCAAGGTACAAACACTCCTAACGTGACTTTTATCGCTTCTTTTTTTTAATATATATATCACGCGAAGTTTCATCAAACCTGCTGCTGCGCTCAAGTTTCAGGCTCCAAAAATAAAAAAGTGCACCTCGTTTATACCACTTATCCACTAAATGCGAGGTTTTCCTAAATGAACACGTTAGATGAAGGCACGTCTTTATTTTTTGAGTTTAATTCCCGCAGCTTTGCGTGTTTCTCGAGCTCAGGTTGAGCCGCTGCACCTTTCTTACCTGTGCGCAGCTTTACGTAACGTCGCGAGCCGAACTCCACCGGAAAAAAACGCTCATTTAAGTTCAATCTACTTTTGCGAACATCCGCAAGCATCAAAGTACAAACTCGGACTTATGTCGGATATAGTTTGATGTCTCGTTTAATACGGCACACGTTTCACTGATCACGAGATAAGGGGCGAAGTAACGCGTTACAAATACTCATCACCTTCTCTTCTCTTTGGGTTCGTGTATTGCGATCAGGGGTCGAAGTAACCAATTTTATATACTCACATTAAAGTCACAACGTGGTATTTTGAGTACTTGTATTGAGTATTGTGTTGCAAAGTTTAAATACTTACATCATTGTAACGAATTTCTCGAATACTCTCTTGTTATCCAGTTTGGAGTGTGAGATGATGCTTCTGCAACATGGCAATAGATTAGTGAAGTATATCGATTCAGAAATACTCATATTTCTGTAACTAAATATAACTTTTGGAGGTGTGCTCTTATGAATGTTTGTACATGGATTAACATACCGACATACGATTTACACTATATAATATCTATGACACTTGTAAAAGTTATTTCTTTCTAGAGAACCATTTAAATCAAAGTACCTTAGTAGAACTGAGAGATACTGAAAGAAACATTAAAAATACCTCTGTTTTCATGGTATTACAAATAAAAGGTCATAAATAGTCATGTTTTAAAAAGTTTACTTTTCGTTTTGTCAGTAGAAAGCTCCTGAAACAGACACAGACAGTAAACAGAAGCATTAACTTGCAATAATAAGTCTAAACTGATGACACACACAATCTGAATTGAAATTGTTTTTGTAATCAATAATTAGCCAATTTAATGAAGGGATATTAACCCGACTTCCTGTTATCACCAGTGCAATTAAATGTGGTAAAAAAAAAAAAAAAAAAGAAAGTCATACTTGGATCAGATCTTAAATATTCTTCCACACGGTCTTTTCTTTGAGCTAAAGATGGATGGATGCTTTATGAAATAGATGTGTGAAGTCTTTCCGCCTCTGTTTGAGCTTCAATTAGAAAGTCGTGAACCAAACTGCTTTAAAGAAACCTGCAGTGTCTCCACGGTTATTTTATGACTGCAAACATGTCTGTGAGTGCCCAGCTGTGTGTGTGTGTGTGTGTGTGTGTGTGTGTGTGTGTGTGTGTGTGTGTGTGTGTGTGTGTGTGTGTGTGTGTGTGTGTGTGTGTGTGTGTGTGTGTGTGTGTGTGTGTGTGTGTGTGTGTGTGTGTGTGTGTGTGTGTGTGTGTGTGTGTGTGTGTGTGTGTATTGCAGCCCAAACAAAGCCAGAAACCAGCAGCTTTGTGTTTCAGCTGAATTGCAGGTAGTTAAGACGATTTCCTGCCTTTTGTGCTGCAGAAGGTATTTGATGTGGAAAACAGGCTCCTCACTCCCTCGCCGCTCCAACACTCTCCGGCAGGAGATACGCGAAGACTTGTGTCTCCCTCAGGAGTCCCAGAACTTTAGATATGGATGAATCTGGATTTAAGTTTGTGGATTTAGCGTTTGCCTTCATGTCTGTCTCACTGTTTCCTCCTCAGACTGACTGAGTGTTCTACCTGTTAAATGTCACTTTTTTTTCACTTTTCAAGCCATTTATTTCTAAATAGTTAGTCTTCTCACAAGTGTGTGAAGTTTAAAGTCCATGTGCATGTGAAGTATTCATAGTTTCTTTGTTTTTATCACTGTTTGTGTGATTGTTTGTTTGTTTGTTTCATTGGTTAACAGGATAAAAAAGGAAGAAGTGATTTGATTTGATTTCCAGAGAGATCCGGATCACTTTCTGGATTCAAGGAAAGATTTGTGCTTGAAAAGGGAAGTTGTGAGTGAACTTGAATGAAAAGTGGGAGGCTGGTTATGTGCAGCAAAGGAAAATATTACGTTTTGAGGGTGATCTGGAGAGCGTTCTGGGTAATTGATCCAGAAGAAAGTTGATAAGTGTACCGGGGAGTATTTAAGGGGAGTTGTTGGTGCCAGATGGAAGTATGAACTCTCTGAGTGCTTTCTTATTTTGTTATAAAGCATCTGTGTCTACAAGTTAGGGAAGCAATTTTTCTTGTTTTAAAGAATCTGGGTCAGGTCTGAAAGGAGTTTAGAGAATCCAAGTTTAAAGTTGATCTCAATCCTTCATGGACCGCGGCAACACATATCCTCACTTCCAGCTTTGCATGGTTTCTTTAAGATTAGCTGTTATAAGTTAAAACAAGTCCAAAAGTATTCATGTCAGAAACGTATTAACAATCTATCCATATAAACTGTGATAGACGGGGACAGATTCGCCCCATAAAGACATAATAAAGAATAATAATGGCAAAATAAAGAAACTGAGTAAATGATAGTGATAACAATAGTGTGCAATAAGTTTATATATAAATCTGTGCTGTTTGCAGAGCCGTCGCCTGTAGTTATTCCTCTTTATGCCATAAATACATATTCAGAATAAATCAATGGTCCCAGCTGAAGAGTGAAACCATGTCGAAAACAATAGAAACATTTTAAAATGTGAGAAGTTGTGATTTTCTTCTGCGTGTCTCCTCTTGTCTCTCACTGTGTGTGTGTGTGTGTGTGTGTGTGTGTGTGTGTGTGTGTGTGTGTGTGTGTGTGTGTGTGTGTGTGTGTGAGCAGCAGACATGCACACACACTTTAATTTTCCTGTGTTGATAGATGAGTCCTACCTGGCTTTGATGCTGCCAGTGTGTGTGTGTGTGTGTGTGTGTGTGTGTGTGTGTGTGTGTGTGTGTGTGTGTGTTGGTTTCCTCTCTGGCTTTGAAGTGTTTTCTACAGGAAGCTTCTCACTGTTTACTCTGCTGAAACATTCCTTCCTACAACCCCACCCCCACCAAACACACACACACACACACAGACACACACACACACACACACACACACACACACACACACACACACACACACACACACTCTCCTCCCCCATCTCTCCCGCTTCCTCTCCTTTCCGAGACACACACATCAAAGGTTGCTGGATGGGGGTGTGAGGACCTGCTATTCTACAGGTGTGAGGTTATTAGAGCCGTATGTGTGTGTGTGTGTGTGTGTGTGTGTGTGTGTGTGTGTGTGTGTGTGTGTGTGTGTGTGTGTGTGTGTGTGTGTGTGTGTGTGTGTGTGTGTGTGTGTGTGTGTGTGTGTGTGTGTGTGTGTGTGTGCGTGCCTGCCAGCATCATGTTATGAAGAAGTCCTGATTTGAGCTGGATTGGGTTTGTTTACTGTTGATTTGATCTTTTACACATAGTGACCAGCATCAGTTATTCATGTTCTAAAGAAGAAGAAAGCAACAAGTGGGAATGTTCCATTTTGAGGTCATGTTTTGTAAAAAAAAACGCTCTTCTTCTCACTCTTCCTGACCGTGAATAAAAACTTCACATTGTATTTCATTCACGAGAACATAGCCGCTTCTTACGTATGGCTGCACACGCAGACGTGACAGAGAACTCAAAAGTTTTCAGAGTTCCAACTGGGAATTCCCAGCTCAAATGGGGTTTGGCTCAACTCCAAGCACAAGCCAGACTTTTCAGTTCTGTGAGGTACAATACGAATATCACAGATATCTCCAAACTGTCTGCTCAGAACGTACAATTCTTAACTCGAAATGACGTCACTTCAGTAGAATGAATAGCATAGCATAGCATAGCGTAGCATAGCATAGAGTAGAATGGAGTAGAATAGAATAGAAATACTTTATTCATCACAGAGGGAAAGTTTTTAAAATGTAATGTCACAATAAGTACTCAAAGTTTCAGAGTTCAAACTTAAAAAGGGGGCGGGGCGTTTAGATCTTCAGCTCCTCCAGTCAGAGAAAGAACAATTAGACCTCACAGGAAAGCGCAACGTGTCGCCAACATAGAGGATAATGTTCATCCGTCCTCATGATTAACTAATAATTTAGGGGTTTTTTTTTAACAGCTTTTTGAGATAAAAAAAAAAAAATGGTTGTTTCAGGCTGCATGGGAAGCTTCAGTTAACACTGCTCAACATTTTATTATCGCTCAGAGACCAACGTTCAAACTTTGTTCAGTTTCTAATAAAAAAATAATTGTTAGTTTGAGTGATAAAAAGCAGAGGTTTGTTATTCTCACCACAAGTTATTTCCATTGTCAGACTTGTGATTTCATAACGTCTGTGTCCACTTTTTTTTTTTTTTTTGTCTAAAGAAAATACATGGACAAATAATCAGTTTTATTGTGAAGGAACGCAGCTGCGTCTAAAGCAGGATTCAGATCATCACCAAAGCCAACAAAGGAAGCTTTCCCTTTTCGCTGGGAGTTTTCAGAAATCAGGTTTCCTGAAGGCGCTGCTGAGAGATGATTTAGATCCGTGAAAACTGTGTGTTGAAACACATCTGCTGAAGCCATCACATCTGTCTCCACGGAGGAGCCCAGTCAGCTTCCTCCTCTCCCTGGATCCTTCATCCCTCTCTCTCTCTCTCTCTCTCTCTCTCTCTCTCTTTCTCTCAGCCTGCCGTCGTTTTAAATCAGGTCTCCGCGTCACGTCTCCACTCGTCCTCCGGGGGCGTCCTCGGTATGTTTTTGGCATCAGAGCTCCTCGGAGGGTGTCACGGCCGGGTGGGCGTCCGATGCGAAACACGTGTGTGTTTTCTTGGCGATCGCAGGCGGCGGAAGGTGAAGGATGGATGCTGGAGCTCCACCTCGTACATAATCACGGAAATGTTTTTTTTTTTTTTCCTTGCAGTACCCTAAGGATTTCTGAAGGGGGGGTTGGTGGAAGAGTTTTAACAACTTAAAGTGAAGCTCGCTGTCTTCAGGAAATGTCCTAAACAGACACGTCGGGCAGTTAAAGCGAAAGGAAGGATGCTTTAGCGATCAGACCAGGAAAAGGTGGACGTTTCCACAAAATGAAAGAGGACGACACTCAAACCAATTGACTTCTTTACCTCTCAAAACTGCCAATTTCATCAGCCAAAGCATTACGACGTCTGCCAAGTGAAGTGATTCATCCCTGTGTGACGGCTCCTGCTAGCCAGTTGAAATGTATCAAGCAGGAAGTGAACATTTTGTCCTCAAACCTGATGTTTAAAGCAGAAGAACGGGGAAAAAATACCGACTGTCTGAGAGCATCTGCAAACCTGCAGCTCCTGTTTGGTGTTCGTGAAGTGCAATGATCGGTGTCAGTCGACGGAGGTCCACGGATGGAAAAGAGATTTTTTTAAAAGTGACTCGTTCATAGACGGCAAAAGCTCAGGAAGTGAACGGCGGTCTGATTCAACAGCCGAGCTCCAGGAGCTCAAACTGCTGCAGAAGTTCAGATTGAAAGATGCAAGACTGCACAACATACCACTTATTTATGGCAAAGTCAACATGCACAATATGCAATATATTATTAAAATGACAGAATTGTAAATATGAGGTAAGCGCAATAAAAATGCAAAAAAAAAGATTAAAACTAATTTCACACATCAAATTAATTCAAACCAGTCGTCCACAGGCAAGTCGTCAGAAGCTTAAAAGCACAAAAATGGAGGGAAACATTATTAAATCGGGCGAGAGAAAAAGCACCGTCGTTTGGGAAAAGAAATTTCAAACCACAAAGACGTTAACATCATCTGCGAAAGTGTTTGTATTCATCACAATATGAACATTTTTGATGGAATTCCTGCCATGAGCTAATCACGCTAAATACTGCAGCAAATGAACATTGTGACTAGCATGTATGAGCATTTCTTATTTGGGGTAAGATTTAAGTGCAAATAGCAAAAAAATGTGTCTCAATCTGCTGTTGGCTTATGTTTGTACGGCACGGTTAAGATACTCATGGAATTATGTAGTACATATGCCTGGCCTGTTGGGGCGCTGTGACTCACCAGAAACACAGAAGAAGACACGGAGAACATGGCAGGACGACGACGGGACAACTTGCAAAGTGGATATTTCACCAAAGGGAGGAAGAAGGATGGATATGCAGAAACGTTTTCTCACACTGCAGCGATAAATGGATTTAAATGGACGTCTTCATTATGCTTTTCGCTGTGCGGTTGCCAGGTCTGACTTTTGTCCTCGCTGTGCTGCTCCGGCTGCTTTGTGACAAAGACGTGTATGTTTTTCCTCTTTTGGGTGGATTTTCACCAGACTGTCTCCAGTATTCATGCGTATAGTTATTTAAAGCTCCTCCAGGTCGTAGTTCCTGTCGTGGCTCCGCCCCCCCCCACCTCCAGCTCAGGTGTCTCCGTGCAGGTCACATGACTTCAGTCTGGACTTTTTCCTCACTGCTGTTGTTTCTTCGACAGAAACCAGGGTTTTGTTTTTTTTTCCTGCTCTCTTCTCTGTAACGAGGGAGAAGAAGGGGGGAAATAGTCCTTTAAAAGGACAAATCGTCTCAGCGGGAGAGGAGCAGCTCCTTCTGGGTGAGGAGGAGGAGGAGGAGCCTCGATGAAGAGGATGGGTGGGGGGTCATTGAGGGGCAGTCATGCAGGAGGAGGAAGCTGCAGGTTTTGTTCCAGCGGTGGGAAATCTCTGGTTGGCTGCTCTCGAACACACGCGGGCACACACAGGGTTTTTTTTTTTTTTTTTATCACGGTTTGCATTGTTGCACCTCACTTTTGTTTCCACGTTTTTTTCCTCTCTTTGGATTTGCCGCAGAGCTGAAATCACTCGTTATTTTATGATTTTCCCGCCGATCGACTGGCACGTTGACGCCTTGAGCGCTCAAGTGTCATTTCATTATTATAGAGGTTTTAGCATCTCATTAATACTTGAACAGAACGATACACCGGAATATGGCCAATTCTAGACACAACTTTTGGGAACTGATCACCTATTTTATACAACAGAACGTTGTCGACGCACAAAACTAGTCCGATCGTCTATTTTTATTACAGTTTCAGTGTTTGTTTGTTTTTTTAAACATGGTTCCAGACTGGAAAAATTGTTAAACGCCGCCTCTGCTTTGATGTGTTTGTTGGGCAAGATGCATATTTGCCAAAACCGGTGATGTCATCACCCCCACCTCTCACTCTGATGACCCTGCCACCGTCTCCATAACATCACTTAACAACAATAATAACAACAACAATGGCGGACGACCTGCTCCAGGAAAAAGAAAAAAAGATAGTTTTGACTTGTGGGTTTAGTTCAGCTTAGTAAAAAGTAAACAGGAGTTTAGTGGAATAGTAACCGAGCAGTTCCTGACTGGAGTCCACAACTTTGCAAACTTTTAGTTGAGTCAGTTAAAAACCAGGTGTGTTAGACGTTCAGTCTCTATCAGAAATGGGATGAACACGTCTGGATTTCTCCTCAATACTTTAATGTATTTGCGATGGATTCCTTATTTACTTTGTTGCTTCTCAAACAAAAACAAAAAAAACCTGCAGAAAGCAGCAACGCGAGTCGAAGACAAGCTGGAACAGGATGTGTAGCAAGTCAACGTCTGAATCAAAAAGGACAGAAAATTCACGAGAAGTGGAATAAAACCTCTCAACACAGCTAAAGTTCACGTTAAGAGAATGTTATTTACTATTTATTATGTTTGATTACAGGCTGATGCATGTGAAAAACAAGTTCTGAGATCAGATGTCTGTGAACTTTGCTGTCATCCATGAAAATGTATAATACGTTTTTGTCTATATTGGAGTTTTTTGGGGTTTTTTTCTTTCTGCTCACAGAACCACAAAAATCAGTTTCATCAAAGTTGAACGCACCTGCTTAATTTTCACTTATAGAAAATAACCGGCTGGCACTTCACAAAAGGAGGAAAAAAGCAGCGTCAGTGTTGATTACAGGCCTCCGTCTGCTTCTGAAAACTGTTTTTTCCCCCCCGTCTGTGTCGATGATGAGCAGCCTGATCAGTCGGAGTGGATCCACTGGAGTATTTAAAGGCGATCAAACTGTAATTTCAGACAACAAGACCGTGCAGGGCCGCACTGGCGGGCTGGATCCCAGGCTCTCCTGTTTGTCCCCATATGGTAGCGTTTGAGATTGTTTAGAGGTGTGCGTCTGTGCGTAAAAGACAGGAAGACGTTAAGAGGAACAGGGCTTTGGGCCCTGGGGGGGGGCTTCTTGGGCTGAACAGGACCCTCATCAAGCCTCTCAGGAAAAAAAAACACTCCCGGTGTCGGGAGTCCTTTGTGGCTGCAGACCCAAATTCTTGGAGGTGTTTTAAAGAGTGAAAGAAAAACGCCGTTTGGCGGATTTTGCGAGGCAGGTGCCAGAAAGTGGCACATTTGTCGGACACATTTACTGCAGGTTTACTGAGTTGTGTCATGCCTCGAAGGAAGTAACATACTGTGATTACTGGTGGTTTTGAAGAGGTTAATTAGTTTGGTTTCTGTGCCTTTTAAGTTCTATCAAGCCGCCTAATTCTATTTTTTTTTTTACTCCTTTAATAACTTCATTAGAATTAACTTTTCTTTTCTTCACTTCTGTTTCCTGCAAGTAAAGAAAAAACAACTTGCAATTCTACTTGGTCTGTTAATGTTTATAGTGTGTTACAACAAATTCACAACAGCACCCACTAGTGGCCCAACATGAAAACGACATGTTTTTTTTCCACATTTCATCCATTTCTACAAAACACAAAAACGATGTGTTTTAACTTGAAATGGAGCCTTATTTAACGCGTTTATAGTTCAGATCTGGACTTTTGAAAACAGACTCCGAATCTTTAAACTTGCCTCCGACTTTTTAAAGAGCCACACTCTTATTTTTACTAATTTGATTAAGATTCAGCGATCGCTCATTGAACCAAGCAGACTGTTTTTTCAGCCCGTCTCAGAGCCTTCAAAAAAACTGAAATACTCTCTTTTAATCAGACTCTGACTCTTTAAAACAAAACCCCCGGCTTTATTCCGCATTCAAACCTTTTTAATAAACAGACCCAAAATTGAATTGAATCGTCACATCATCTTCCTCCGTCCAAAATCATAGAGCATCTTCTGTGTCTGCCAATCAGAACTCAAAACGAGGTCCAGCTTGGCGAACACTTTGAATTTTCAGTCACGTTTAGGAAAACGCTTGAAAGATTTATAGTTCAAAAATGTTGCCAACCTTAAAAACAAGTGAGTCTATTTTTAATCGTTTCATGTGGGGGTTTTTTTTTTTTGTTGTTGAGGGATTCTTGTAGTTGTTTCCTCCAGCTCTCCTCCTCTGAGTGGAAGCGTAGCTGATTAAAGGTCAGCTGGGAGTTTGTCCTCCACATCTGGAACTGTTCTGATGGGCCCAAACAGGCCCAGGCCCGGGAGAAGTCTGCTACGTGAACCCTGAACGCTGTAATTGAAGCAGTTCCTGTTTAATCAGATCCCTCCTTCTCTTCTTTCCAACCCCCCCATTTTTTTTCCTCCCCTGCAGCCCCCCCCCCTCCTTTGTCCCTCCTATGTCCTCCACTCTGTCCTTTTCTTCCTCCTCCTCCTCCTCCTCCTCTTCTGCGCTGTGATTAGTTGCTGTTTCAGCTAATTAGCTGTCTGATTACCACAGGAAGTGTGTGTGTGTGTGTGTGTGTGTGTGTGTGTGTGTGTGTGTGTGTGTGTGTGTGTGTGTGTGTGTGTGTGTGTGTGTGTGTGTTTTGGGAAACCCCCAAGACTATACTATATATTTATATATATATTTTCTTTTATTATTTTCAGATTTCTAGATTAAAAAAAACCCCAAACAAATCTCAAACATCTTAAATCAGGATTGACTCGTCACAGTTTTCCACTTTTTTGGAATTTTCTTATTCCCAATTGTTTACTGAAGTGACTCAGCCTGTTGAGACCTTGGGGCGTGTATGCATGTGTGTGTGTGTGTGTGTGTGGGGGGGGGGGGGGGGCGTGATTATCACTAGTGAGAAACACCTGGAAGCAGGAAACAAGAGAAGTGACTGTGTGTCTCTGTCACTTCAGCAAAGTCTGCATAAGTCCAAATCCTTTTCACTTTCTCTGTGACTTTTTCTATACGAGTGTCGTTTAGAATTCCTTGAAATAAAAGAACATAAAAGGGACCATGAATAGAGGAACGTTGCTTGATTTGATTCCTTCTCAACATCAGAGGAGATTTTCAGCCGCCAAGCATCAGGATGCCAGTTCGGCTACGTCTGTCTCCCATGATGCATTGCGTCGTGCTTTTCCAGTTGAAGACTGCGCTTGAATGCCAACTGATGAAAGTCTGAGTTATCCGAGAGACAGGAGCACAATATCAACCCTGGAGGAACTATGAAGGAAGTCTGTTTGAAACCTGTGGCTGGAAAGATGCGATTAATGTCAATTTCATAACCAGCAGAAACGGTCACTATTAAATACGGTTTTACACTGAAAAATAGTTCTAATGACCCAACATCAATCAGTTCTGGTGTGTGTTTGTGTGTTTTTCAGCATTTTCTTTGCCATATTGTAATTTAAGCAACCCTCCTAAGCAGATTTTTTTTGTTGTTTTTTGCTGATCCAGGTTGTTCAAAATTGCAAAAAACAAAACAAAACAGGAAGCCTGCTTTTTTTGTCCTGTCAGTGGAAAACGTCCCTTGATTTTAATTAGCCAACCAATTCATGCAGTCAGCAGGACGTCTCAGCGCAGAGCAGCACGTAAAGTCCTGCAGGTCAAAGGTCAGCAGAGGCGGCAAGCTGAGGGCACAACGTAGAATTAGTGAGAACATGATAACGTCAGGCTCTCTGTGCGTGTGTGTGTGTGTGTGCGTGTGTGTGTGTGTGTGTGTGTGTGTGTGTGAGAGAGAGAGAGAGAGATTGGGGGTAGGGGTGGGACGGTGGGGTCTTTTTTTGTCTTCAAAGGCCTGTTTGATGGTTTTCAGGTTGAGCTCAGTGGAATGCAGTGCACCAATGAGGGACTTCACAATTGTGTAATTAAAGACGTGTGTATGTGTGTGCGTGCGCGTGTGTGTGTGTGTGTGTGTGTGTATGTGGGGGAGGGGATGGTTGAGGTACAGTGGCTGCTAATAAGCACAGCACACCTTCAGTAACACACAGCTGGGTGTCAGTCTGATTGGTTTCAGGTGTGTGCGTGCGTGCGTGCGTGTGTGTGTGTGTGTGTGTGTGTGTGTGTGTGTGTGTGTGTGTGTGTGTGTGTGTGTGTGACTATGGTCTGGTGTGACTATGGTCTGACACCTCTGTAAAAAAGGCTAGAGTGGAGTGTGTCTGTGTGTGTGTGTGTGTGTCTGTGCAGGGCAACATGGAAACCCGGGTCAAAGCTGTAAAAGCCGCCCCACCGAGGCGGCGGCGAATCAAACGCTCCTCATGAGAACACGCGCCTTTGTGTCGGCGGGCAGAGAAAGGGATTGTGGGAAACTGGAGCTCACAGGGGAGCCTGTGTTCACACCTTGTCTTATCTCACAGCCCATCGGGGTGTTACTCTATCCGCCGCCCTTTGTGGTGACCGGAGCCTGGTGGGTGCTGCCTGGAAACGTATCCAGGTCCTGTCAGGGTCCATCCGCACGACGAGGAAAAACGATCTTTTTCCTTCACAGCCTTCTCCAAAAAAAACCTCCGTCCACACGTCACTGTGAACCTTCAGGGCATGTAGTACACATGCCAGGCCTTTGGGGGCGCTGTGACTCACCAAAAACGCAGAAGAAGACAAAGCACCCTTGAGGAGTAGATTCCTGCTCTTACACCTCTGTATAATTCTGGTTCTATAGGTCTATGGCCGCACTCTTCCTGCTGTTAGCGTCAGTAGCTTGTAGTCCGTGATTGTTGTGGTTATTTGATGACATCACGGACCGCGGCGGTGGGAAGAGGGAGACGATTACGTCATCTTTTTTCCACAGATGATTGTTTTTGCCGACTTTTTAAAATTTCCCCACTCTGGGACCCGTGTTCAACAAAACCCGTTTTCACACTTCTAAAACGTCGCCTCATGTGGATGACATCATGTTTAGGTCAACCGTTTTCAAGGTGTGGGCGGCCCCGTAGAGCAGCGCAACTTTGGATGCTTTTGACCAGGAAATTGGCATATTTGTCAATATTTTTAACGATAGAATCCTTAATATAGATAGAACGGATCCCAAGTTGCCTTGGTAGCTCATGTCTGCAGACAAAAAACTAGAGCTACACTCGGTAGAGTGCAGACCTTCGCCAACCGGAACCGTGCGGAACCATGTTAGCATCACGAGCATCATAGCCATTAGCTCATATCGATGCTAACTCGGAAGCTACATCACTGTGCGGATCACTGAGCAGGGAACGTCTCCGTGGCAACCGATGCTGATAAATTGATCTCCCCCATGAGGGGCCTCGCTCATCCGCTTTGTATGGTAAATGTTTTTTTCGCAGTTTCTTTGCGATTTATTTGGAAATGGTTCACCGTTTATGTCCCAAAATCTAATCGATTGGTTCTTGGATGATGAAAAATGATCCCTGAAATTTTAATGTGATTCCGGTGAGTAGTTTTTGCGAAAAGTTGGTCAAATACATGCATGCTTACATACATACGAACCAACAAATAAATACGCCTTGATGTGGGTTTTTTTGTGTTGTTTTTTTTTTTATTTTACCACTGAGAGCTTTTTCTGTGCAGCTGGTTTCAATCCCACCTGGTCTGTAGTTTGAATCCCGTCTCCTTGTCTTGCAGGTGCAGTCCGGTGCAGACGGAGGTCGCAGGCTGGCCGTCAACTTCAGGACCGACAGTGAGTTCCTCTTTTTTTTTTTTTTTTTTTTAAGAAACGCATGGGCTGATTGTTGCCGCAGGCAAAGAGCAGAAAACACAAACACACAGAGGAGATCTACGAGCAACACGGGACATTTCTCAATCCTCCCGCTTGACTCGTTGCGTGATCTGCACGAGGTGTTTTCTCCTTGTTCTCGACGACGATTAATTTTCAGCGTCCGGCTCTCTGGGAGATGAGCGAACAGGATGTACACAAAGGATCGTGGTGCAGCTTGAATTTCCAGTTGTGGGGCCCCCAGACGGCGGCTCTCTTCCAAGTGGTGACACTGAACCCTGGAAAGCAGCTCGTTGATCATGCAAATTCATAAGGGGACTTTTTTTTTTTTGTTTCCTCAAAAATACCAGAAACGACAAACGTGTAAATCAACAATGCGAGCTGTGGTGGAAACTGGATCATGATGAAGAAGGGACCCCGACAGGATAACGACACCGTTTTCCGTGTTCAGTGTCAATGAGCATCATTTTCAAATCATTGTCTTAATCTCTCGCTTTAACAATAATCCTGCAGAAGTGATGGATACAGCGATCATTTTTCTCTCATCATAAGCTAACCTGACGCTCCTGATTTATTGTGCTTGACAATGGCATAATCCTAATATCTCAATTGTGTATGTGGTTATGCTAATAAATGTCACTGCATCTCTCAAGTAATGACACAGCACAGGAGCCAGGTTGCATAAGTAACTGCTTCAGATGTCGCGAGGAAAGTCGAGTACGTTCAAATCACAAGAGTAAAAAACTTTGTGTTGCCGTGACGACACCAGGAGATCAAAATATACCAAACATTTGTAATAAAACCCACATGCTCATGCCACCAGGGTAAAAGCTGACGCCTGAGATTACTTCATATTTTCTTGTTGTGTTTTGCACCACAAAGCCTCGCCTCTTCTGCATCTGAACCCCCACCTCTCCTCCTCCACCCCCACCTCTCTTCCTCCTCCTCCTCCTCCACCTCCTCCTCCTCCTCCTCCTCTCCTTTTGTTCTCCTCTTTCTAAAAGTCAAGTTCCTGAGCCGTAGCCGATCCCTGCCTCCTGCTTTTGTCCGTGACCATGAGCGAGGAGCCGCTTTCAGATTACGTTTGTGTGTGTGTGTGTGTGTGTGTGTGTGTGTGTGTGTGTGTGTGTGTGTGTGTGTGTGTGTGTGTGTGTGTGTGTGTGTGTGTGTGTGTGTGTGTGTGTGTGTGTGTGTGTGTGTGTGTGTGTGTGTGTGTGTGCAGGTAATCCCTGTATCTGTCACCACATTTACTATTTTAACAACAACGTCTTGCAGAAAACAAATAAAAACATGTCGATTAATGAAACTGACTTCACAAGTTCTCAAAATCTGAATCTAAATGGTTACGATATTGTATGAAAATAAATATGTGTTGGATACTTTATCTTCACAATATCGAATTAGTCTAATGAAAAATGTACTTTTACTTATATAATATATCTAAAACATACCGGGCACAATATAAATATCGTCACCACGATGATAGAATCCAGATGAAATGGCCGTTTCTTTCCGGCTATTACTATTTCAACTGTTTTCTCCAAACTAAAGATTCACATGCTTTAAGATTCACATTATTTCACAAATTATTCCTTACTTTTTATTGGGTTTTTTTGCTGTTTTTTTACACTTTTAATCGGTCACCTGGTGGTCATAGAGGCTCATTACAACTAGGTAAACTAACATTAAAAATAGCTGTTTTCTGCTAAATACAAAGTTTATTTCATCAGGTCCCAACAAATGCCGGAAAGCCTAAAGAAAAAAAAAATTTTTCTTAAGAAGCTTGATTCCATGAAGGGTCAATGCAGAGATCAAAGGTCAAGAGGTCATGTGATTGAAGCAAGGATGATCCTCAGAGCAGAAATAAAAACCAGCGAACTTCAAACCAAAGTGAAGCACTGAGGTGTTTCAGCCTGTGTGTGTGTGTGTGTGTGTGTGTGTGTGTGTGTGTGTGTGTGTGTGTGTGTGTGTGTGTGTGTGTGTGTGTGTGTGTGTGTGTGTGTGTGTGTGTGTGTGTGTGTGTGTGTGTGTGTGTGTGTGTGTGTGTGTGTGTGTGTGTGTGTGTGTGTGTGTGAAATGTTTAAATTTGGAAATTTTTGGGGTATTTTTTATATACTCCCTTTGCAAGTTTCTGAAAGCCCCACATATTGTATATTAACGTACATCCAAGGGTCACGATGTGGCTTTAGTACCAATGTCACAGTTTGATGAAGGATAATATTAGCCAGGTCGTATTTATGGGTTATTTTAAAGGACATTTGCACTTAAATGAGCTCTGACCATCAGAAAAATCATCAAAACTGTTTAATGATAGCTGATAGCTTTGGGATTAGTGTGGCCATCCTTTAACTTTCGGCTCTATTTACACAACATAACATAACACAAAAAGCTAAACTTTGGTTGCATTCGGAGTCACTGAAAACTCAACTTTTTGAAAAAATATCATGTTTTCCTGTTATCCTTTTGCTCGATAGTACTCATGGCGCTCACATCTGGCTGACTCATAAACTATTAAATGTAAATCATTGAGGCTCATGATACATTATTAAAATCTGCTGCATATTTGATTGCAAATAGTACAAATATATAGTATTTTATGGAAGACTTGGATCTATTTAATGACTTTTTATCCTAGAAATGGTGACATATGAGAGACTTTGGTGGGTAAAAAGCTTCTCAACATTAGTTTATGAATGTCTGAAAGATGCATTGATGTATAGAAATACCCTGAGAAAATCTCTCTGGGGTATTTTAATGAATTGGCCATAAATGGTTAAAACAGTAAAGCTGTTGATGGGAAATATTTGATTAACTTCACTTCGTGATATAACGGCACAGATTTCCCATGAAGAAGATTTTTGAAATCTGACCCGTCACACTTTGAATAGTGACGATGATGATGATGAGATGCCCTGTGATAGGTGACGAAGATACGTCTTGACTCTTCCTTTGCTTCTAAACCTGGAAGGAGGAAGAGGAGGTGACGACTGAGTGAACTTTGACCTTTCATCTGTCCTCTTCATCTCTCCGCTGCTTTGTCGTTGAAAGGAACGTATAAAGATTAGGAAACGGAGGAAGAAGAGCTACAATCTTCCTTTTACATGCTTTGGAGGATGAGGAGGATGAGGAGGAGGAAGCAGAGCAACCAGCCGTGACCTTCTCTTTTAGCCCTGAACATGACCCCCCGCTTTTGAGCAGGACGACCAGGCTGGAGGAAGAGGAGCACTGACTCGTGTCCACTCCTGTGTTCTTCATCCTCCATAAGCTCCTGGTTCCCAGCGTCCTCCTCCTCCTCCTCCTCTTCGTCAATGGGTGGTTGGCAGGAGGAAAGAGGAGCAGTCAGTCGTGTCTGAGCTCACACCCTCTTTTCTTTCTGCTTCCGAACTCTGCTTTTTCTCCTCCGTGCTCTCGGTTTATGGCTGACTGCTCTTCCTCCTCCTCTTCCTCCTCCTCTTCCTCCTCCTCCTCCTCCTCGCCATCATCCGGCTCTCGATCTTCATTCTTCACTACATAAAACAAAGATATTATTGCCAAATGCCAAAGAGGTTGTAATATGGACAGTCTTTTGGTCTCTCATCAGATAAAGTCTGAACAAAAAGCTGCTGTGATTAGCATTAGCATTATTCTGTATCCACGATAGCTGTGATTAGCATTAGCATTATACTCTATCCACAGTAGCTGTGATTACCATTAGCATTAATCTCTATCCACTGTAGCTGTGATTCGCATTAGCATTATTTTGTATCCACGGTAGCTGTGATTAGCATTAGCCTCTTGAATTTAGTGTGTTAAATTCAGGACGTGTTATTTATGTTGTATTGTGAACAGAAAATAAGGTTTCATAAGAAATCACCTTTTGCAACCTTTGCATTCGACTCGTCAGCCGTAACGTTGCCGGAAAAGATTGTTGTAGAATCACAAAGTGTTTTTCAGCGGTGCGATTGTCTCTCTGCAGATTGTTCGTTAAACTACCCGCTGGGCAAACACGTGATCCATGAAGTCGCCAACGTGTCCTTCAGTCATCTGGCCTGCGAGGACCAGGCCGCCGTGGTCGTCCACTGGTCCGCAAGTCCACTAGGTACCGACGGCCTGTTTACCTGTTTACCTGTTTACCTGTTTATCTGTTTGTTGATCCTCTTACCTGTCTGCTAAACGACACGCTTACCTGGATGCTCGTCAACCCACCCGGTTACATGTTTTCTCACATGCTTCCATCTCTGTGACACTGCTTCCCTGTCCTCTCACCTGTCTGTTTTACCCGTCTGCTCACCTGTTTACCCGTCTGCTCGCCTGTTTGTTTACCGTCAGGTTGTTTACACAGTTCAGGGGAGAGGGGAAGGTTCTCTGGAGGAAGGACGAGGGCGTGAAGCCTTCAAAGTGCTCGAATCTTCGAGATTAACCGAGTTCTGTGTGATGGAGTCCCTTTGATCTGGACCAGAGAGAGAGAGAGAGAGAGAGAGCGAGAGAGAGAGAGAGAGAGAGAGAGAGAGACACACACACAGGGGTTCACCTTACACCGAGCCAACATTCACATTCCTTCACGGTCAAATCTGGGTATTGTTGTGTGAGATGTGATCCTCTCTCTCTCTCTCTCTCTCTCTCTCTCTCTCTCTCTCTCTCTCTCTCTCTCTCTCACATGAAAAAAAAAATAGAAAGAGACACATTTTCCAAGTCAAACTCACACGTGAACAGACGACAACACTTGTAGTTTGCAAGTCGGACAATTGCCCCTGATGACTAAAGATGTGAAAATGCACCTGTTGAGGTTTCCCAGTCCTTCTCTGTCAAATCGCTTAAATTCAATACATTTTGTCGCCTAACAATCTTCTTTATGGTTCATATTTCGTGTAAATAACGTCAACATGTCCAACCACTCCTGCTCATGTGCACTACAGCCGGAGCAGAGAGTTCAACAGCGCCCACCTGTGGTTCTGCATGAATATTACACCATTGCTAGGTTTTCAACTATTGCCTAGTAAAAGGGCGTCTTTTTTCACAATTGATCACCTGAAATGTCGTCGTGTCAGCAGGATCTTAGGTTCTCAGATACGGAGGCTTTATGAATGATTCAGACGGAGCCGTACAGAGTGGTTATTTTGTCATAAAAAAATTTTTAAAAAGCTACACGGAACAATTTCAGAAGCTTCTCAACAACAACATGTACAAAGACCCGTAATAGAAGGAAACTGGCATAAATCTACATTAAGATTGATGGAGGTTGTTTAATTTTCTGCTGAGAAAAAGCCTGAGACATGTAGAGACCAAGCGGCTCACGTCACCCTGCTGCTAATATGCAAAACATCGTCATCTGTGAGAGGAAGAGAGGAAGAAGTGCCAGAAGGCAGAAAAACCTGTCGGACCGCCGCTCTCTCCCTCTGCTAATAGGAGAAACATGTCCGGTGGATGAAAAGGTGCAATTACATGACAGATGTGTCTTCAAAGAGGAGGAGGAGGCGGAGGAGGAGGAGGAGGAGGAGGAGGAAACAAGGAAGGGAGGAGAGGGAAGGAGATGAGGAAATGATGGGAGGGGAAAAGATGAGCAGGGAAACATTAGGAGGAGGGAGGAAAAGAGGAGAACAAGGAGGAGAAGTGTGGTGGGCAGCCCACTGGTGGGCTCTGAAGGTACTGCAGGTGGGCCGTGAGAATGAAGTTATTTTGTCATTGAGTTTAGTTTTCAAAAATAATTTGTACAGAGACATATTTCAATTAAAAAGTGGAAAAAAGTGGCGGGAAAAAAATATATAAAGTTGGTTTCCCATTGGAGTGTGTGAGTGAGAAACTGGATTCAACAAAACACTCAAACCTGAAAGATGTGATTTATTGTGCATTTATCATCGCTATTGAATTCTTCTTCTTCTGGATCAAATGTTTGAGGGAAATTGATCTCAGCCTCATACTTTGATTGAGTGCTGATATCAAAGAAGAGTTAATGATTTTACACGACAACGTTTTGAAGTGAAAACGTAAAAACCTATTCACACGTTTTGAGTCTTCGTTTACACGACGACGGCGTTTCGGAAACGCCTACGACTCCGTCGTCGTGGAAACGGGCGGGAAGCAACTGCGAGTGAGAAACACGAGTCCTTGTTCTGTCTCTGCAGGAATCGAACACATCCGAGGCTTCAGGGTTTATCTGGAGGACAAGAATCCGGAGGGGAAACAGTGTCAGCACCTCGTCCTGAAAGACCCCCGGCAGCTCAACTTCTCCTACAGGACCACGGTAGGACACCAGAGGACAATCCCTTTCAGATTGAAGTCCGCCGCCACGGTGGGGGGGGGGGGAACTGGTCCCGAGCCGACACACACGAGACAAACACTTCACCCTCTCACTGAACATCTGTGTGTATTCATCGCGTTATCCTTTAAACATCTGAGGCCCCGGAGGCTTAAAATAATTACCGCTCAGTGTCAAACGGGCCGAGTGAACAGACATTGAAGTCACTTCTACAAAACCAACAGAGTTTATTGTCTCCCGATTTAGAGCTCAGCGTTTTTTCTTTTTTCTAATGTTCATCGCTGGCTTTTTATTAACCAACTCCAACCCGGTCGGACGTACGTGAAAATCTTCTTTCATCCTGCACAAGTGGAAAAAATAATCACACAAACCATGAGAGGGAGGGAATCGTGAGCAAAAGCCTTCAGGTGGTCAGGATTTACAGCAGCGGGTTTTCAAAGTGTTGGGCAGGCGTCCTCTGGGGGGCGCTAGGGAGCTTTGGAAAAAGGTAGATGGGGGGGTGCCTTTTCACAGCAAGAATTAAAAAAGAGGGAGAGAGAGAGAGAGAGAGAGAGATAAACACACAACTTTATTGGAGTTTTTTTTGTCGGAAAAGAAAAAAAATGTTGTGCAGGGGACAGACACCCTCATAAATAAATCAATAAACAAATAAATGAATAAATATAAACTTGATATGAAGAAAAATTGTTTAAAATAAAAAAAAAGTGATTTTTAAAGCTGAATTTATTGTATTGTCAAAAGATTAATTAGAATAAGCTTTTGCAGACTCTATAGAAAGACAAGATTTTTTTTTATTCATCCTGCAAGAGCACACTAAGAGAATTAAAAAAGTTAGACAGTTATAATCTGAAATGACACTTAGCAGTATTGAACAAAACATTTATAATATGCAAACACACTCTTTAAAGAGAAAATGTGCATATTTCTAATATTTCCAGTGGGGAAGTGGTTCAGTGTCTTAAATTCAACTGATTAGAAGTGTCCCAACAAGAAGCAGAATTGTTCTTTGTTTTTTGTTTTTTAATTGCCTGCAGATCCAAACAGCTGTTAACAATAATATGTTGTTCTGTGGAAAAACATCCGGGATCCAAGCAGAAATTCCGATTTGGAAGGCACTTATCCTCCCACACACTGAAACCCCTCTAGTCCTCTGTCGTAAGTCAATTAAATGATGAAGTCACTTGCTGACTATCTATTAAATGCTGACTTATCTATTTTTTAGGCACACAAAAAATTAAGAAGACTTCACGACTTCACTGTTTTAATATACTCAATATCCAATTAAAAATTTAATTGAAATCAGGTTAAAGGAGCAGCAGCAGGAGAATAATATGTAAGATATTTAAGAACGTGGAAAAGATTAATGACCGAATCGCTTGTGAGTCAGTTTATCAGACTTTGTGTGCTTGATCGTCTCATTATGTGCGATGTTGAGTTAAATCAGGACAACACAACACATGAAAACCATTTTTCAGTCTCAACCTTGGCACTTTAACGTGGCCGTCATAAAATTAATGAACATTTCGCCTGATGAGTAACGCAAAGGTCCACTCTGTGTTTTATTAACACAAATATTTACAGGCCGTTGGCTCACTTCCTCATTTCCTCTCAATTAAACCACGCTCGTGTTTTCTGCTTTAATCTGACTTTTTTTTTGTTTATTTGTTTGTTTTCCTCACACAGAAGCTGAGCAGTCAGCCGTTCAGCGGTTTGACCTTTGACACCGACTACATGGTCCGAGTGGTTCCTTTCCCGTCTCTGATGAACGAGAGTTTCTTCCCTCCGTCTTTCCTCAGGACCAACTGTGAGTCCGACTCTCCTCTCATGTTACAGGCGGAGCCACGTCACGAGCAATTACCTGATAAGACGTTTCTCCCGTTGTCGTTATAACATTTGCCAATAAATTAATAAGTTATTTGACAATTGAAGTAGCATTACAATAAGCCGAACAAAATGCAATGACTGCGGCCGATATTCTCAATAAACACACGAATACAGCTGCATTTATTGGAAAAATAAGCTTTTTTTTGCAGGTTTTGGGATGTTTGTGTATCAAAAATATGTTCAGACGATGAAAAAGTCCTTTATTCATGCAAGGCAGCAGTTTCTCTCTCGATCATGGATATAAAACTTATTTTTTACTATTTTATTACATTACTGGCAAATTATTAGACAACAATTATGCAATAATGGTCAATAGCATAATAACTGCCATGAATAATAACAAGATGTTTTATAACTATAATTGAGAAAGTGCTGCTTTGTATGAATCCTCAATGAATGAATATGATGATTTATCCATCAAAATGTAAATAACCTGCAAAAAAGAAGGTTTTATTTCCGAGAAATGCAGCTCTAATTATGCATTGTTCCAAAATCAGTTAAATTACATTCAAAATGCAATTTTGACACGGCGGGATGAGGTCCAACCACAAACTCTTGCTATAACTCTGTGTGTGTGTTTCTGTGTTGTTTTTGTTTGTTTGGGACAGCGTGTGAAGTTCTGCTGGGGTCTGACAACCTGGTGTGCAAGCCGTGTAAGTTCCCTCCGTTTTCAGGCTCCGTTTGAACGATGAATGAGGTTTTATAACCTTGTATTATTGTTCTGATCGCGTTTGTTTTGGTTTTTTTCATTGCGTATTTGAAGCGCTTCAGCGTCTGATTGTGTGTCTCTCACTGTGCAGTCTGGAAACCAAAGACCCTGAACGTTTCCCAGCTGGGGTCAAACCTCCACGTGACCTTCGACCAGGCGCCGGCCTCCTTCGGCTTCCTCTTCTACTACCTGTACTACAAACTGCGGCAGGACGGACCGTTCAGGCTGCAGCGCTGCAAACCTGTGAGACACTCAAGGACAAACACAACCAGCAGTTCGAAGAAACAAGGCTTTTTTTTTTTTTTTTGTAATTCTTAAATGCATTTTTTTCCTCTCGTTAGGACTTGAACCAGCTCAGAATAACATGCATCCTCCAGGACGTCACTCCGGGAACCTACACTATAGAGGTACTTGAACGCACCACGCTCACAAGGTTTCTGATCTTTACTGGAAATGTCATCCAGGTTGAATTTACCATTATTTTGTTTGTTTGTTTTTTTGCTGAATCAGCTGAGAGACGACAGCAACATGACCAGGAGGCAAACTCAGTACCACGTCAGCCAAGGTCAGACACACACACACACACACACACACACACACACACACACACACTACACGCACTCCTCATGCAGCCGTCTCAATCTGAGTGTGTTTATTTCATCCCCCAGTGCACTCGCCGTGGGCGGGGCCTATCCGTGCCATGGCCATCACAGTGCCGCTGGTCATCATGTCGGCCTTCGCCACACTCTTCACCGTCATGTGTCGCAAGAAGCAGCAAGGTGAGAAAAACAAGCGTCGGCGTGAATCTTCATGTCGCTGTGGTTTAATCTCCTGCCTGTTGATCAGCTGCGTCGTATAAAACTTTATTCTAATTCAAACAGATGTAAATATTTAAAAATTTTTTTTGGTTTTTCACGTGTTGACAACCGAAACACAATACTTATTCACATTGTTTAAGATCCAGAAAACATCCACACTGTAGAGCATCTTCCTCCTATCTGATGTAACTCAGTTAATGATGACTCGCTGAATGCTAATGCTAATGCTAAAGTAACATTTACAGGAGATACATTTGCACTGCATGTGGACATGAACCCTCCTGTTGCCTTCCCTTCAGAGAACATCTACAGTCAGCTGGACGAGGAGAGCAGCGAGTCGTCCAACCAGAGCGCGGCTCTGAGCGCCGACCGTCCGTGGCCCCGCCCCAAAGTCTTCGTCTGCTACTCCAACCGGGACTGTCCCAAACACACCAGCGTCATCCAGAGCTTCGCCTACTTCCTGCAGGACTTCTGCAACTGCGAGGTGAGACCGGTGGAGGGGGGGGGGGGGGGGGGGGGGACCAGAGCTGGGTGCGCAGAGCGAGAATTAAAACCTAAACGTCTGTGTCTCGCCCAGGTGGTGCTCGACCTGTGGGAACACCTGGAGATGTGCAAAGAGGGTCACATGTCGTGGCTCAGCAGGCAGCTGGACGACGCCAACTTCATCATCACCGTCTGCTCCAAAGGACTACGGTACTCGCCCGCTCCCAGCAGCGGGACTTTTCTTTTGTGCAAATGTGATTTTGAAAACGATAAAGCCAAGCTCACGATGTGTGGTGTGCCCAACGGAAGATTCCAGACTCCAGGTCGGGAAACCACCTGATTATAAATCTTTTTTTTTTTTCTTTCTTTCTTTCTTTGAACCATTCTTGGATTTTATTTGGGAGTAATTTGTTTTTAGCTTTGTACATAATTTCTTTTTTTTTTTTTTAATACAGAGGATAGGAAAGACAGAGAGATAGACTGGGTGGGGAGATACATACAATACCCTTGTTAGTGCTACATACATTTTTTTTTTCATTATAATACAATAATCACAGTGATCCAAATATTTTCCAACTGCCATGAGATTAAACCAGCCTGAGCAACAACAGAGCAAAAACCAAAATAATCACAACAATGATAGTAAAGACATAAACAAAAGGACACAAAACAAAGAACAAAACAAAAAAAAACTAACAAACAGATTATAAATCTCATCTGCATTTTCACCTGGGATATTGTGAATATTGTGTAAACTGGGCCTCAGTAAAACTACCAGTAAAGATATACACTGACTCTACGACACTGCCACCTAGTGGCTGCCGCTAAAAAAAAAAAAAACCCTCACCGAAATTAAAAAGTGTCACCTTTCTGAACATTGCAGTCCAGTGTGTGTGTGTGTTGGTAAATGGGTGTGTGAAGGTTGGATGTTGGTCCTGTTTGTCCAGTTTGTGTTCAGTTTACGCCCGGCTTTCGTTCGCCGCACGCTACCTGGCGAAGTTCTTGTGAAAAATATTCAGAGTAAAAGAACGGTGACGTAAAAGTTTTGATTTAGTCACTTAAGAAAATACTCTATTTCCACGATGTCCTCTGTAATTCTATAGTTGCTGTGTGTGTTGAGAGATTACTGTAGATCTCGAGGTATTTACTCCCTAAATTCTATTGGTTTTGTAAATGAATTTAATGTCCAACAACTCTGCTTTACTCGGATTTAACTTTGTACTTCATATTGAAATTTTGTTTGAATTTCGTTGACATTTAACTGGAGTGCACTTCATATGTTAGTTGCCTCATGAACATACATGACACACACTCAGACCCTCCATTTGTTGGATGAAAATTAAGTCAATTTGTCACATTTATAACTGTTTGTGTGAATTTTCACTCTTTATACTGATTTTTTTTTTTTTTTTACGATAATGTATGTTTTTCTATTCTATTTTATATATGGGACTTTTTACAGAAAACTTACAAAGTGCTTTACAAGGAAATGTCAAGTAAACGTATAGTGTGAGAAGAAGAAAATGTCCATTTTATTCACTGAATATTAGCTAAGACAGAATGTACAGCGGTTAAAGACAGAAAATTACATGAAGAAACATGGGAATGTGTTCAATTCAGAGTGATCATGAGTATATTTGTTTGTACTGAATAGGATAAAGGTATTTGAAAGGAAGATGTGAGAAATTATCAAACGCAAAAATAGATTAGTTTTTTGCGTAAAGCTTCTGCATGGCAGAAATGATTATTGTGAAAGTGGCAACGTGGATTTTGAAAAAAAAAAAAAAGCAGAAGCCCCATGATCGAGCCCTGAGGTACACCTCAGTCCCCCGGTATATTAACACCCACGTCTTCCTGCAGCTACTTTGTGGAGAAGAAGAGCCGTCGGGGGAAGACGCCGGTCGGCCGGCGCTCCAACGGCAGCGGCGGCTCTCCGGTCGGAGCGTCTGGCGGCGACATGTTCATCGTAGGTGTGGCCATGATCGCCGAGAAGCTGCGGCTGGCGAAGCAGAGCGAAGGCGGCGGAGCTCAGGAGCTGGACCGCTACATGTCGGTGTACTTCGACTACTCGACGGAGAGCGACGTCCCCACCATGCTGAGCCTGGCGCCCCGGTAGGGTCATCGCGCGTTCGCCCGGCGTCCTCTGAACGCCATGCCATGTTTCGGGAACGGGGCCGGACGATCGATCGCTGAAGTGGGGGGGGGGTTTGTGTGGTTTCAGGTTCAAGCTGATGGACCAGCTGCCTCAGCTCTTCAGCCGGCTCCACTCGGGCCAGTCCGGCCTGTCGGACCGCGAGCCGCCGCCGCTCAACGTGTCGCGCAGGAACTACTTCAGGAGCAAGTCTGGACGCTCGCTGTACGTCTCCATCTGCAACATGCACCAGCACATCAGCCAGAACCCCGACTGGTTCGAGAAGCAGCTGTCCCCCGCGGCCCCCGCCTCCTCCTCCTCCTCCTGCGAGGACGCCTCCTCCAAGCATCCCCTGCTCCCCGCCGCTCCCACCCCCGCTCCGAAGACCCCCGGCGCCGAGCAGAGGTTCGATTCCGGCCTGGTGCTGAACGAGGTGGCGGTGAGGACGCCGTCCCCGGAGGGCGCGGAGGGAGCGCCAAGGAGGAACCTGCTCCTCCTGAGCCCGGGCTCCGGGCCCAGCCTCGACCTCAGCCCGAGTCCCAGTCCAGGTCCCAGTCCAGGTCCCAGTCCCAGTCCCAGTCCAGGTCCCAGTCCCGGTCCCAGTCCAGGTGTCTGTCCCAGTCCGGCTCTGCCACACTGCTCCGTGTCCACACTGGCACCCAGTTCGAGGTAAAACGACCTGCTTTCCTTTATATTCACTATAAGAAACAGGAGAAGTAATAAATAACTAATGTTGCTCCGATTACCTGATAACTTTAAGTATTTGGGGATTTTTAAGTCTTTTTATTTATGCCTGTTCCAATTCATGACACATAAACTGAAATATTTCACTCCTTATTTGTTTGATCCTTTAAATTTGAAAATATTACAGAGTTCCACAACATCTACTTTCCTCTTCAGGAAGTCACGGTTGAATATTTGAAAGTGGTTAAAACTTTTTAGGTTATGAGTAGAAATACAGGATGAATTGCAATAATATTCTCATTTTACAAAACGAAACAACATTATCAAAATTAAAATGTCAAAATTCATTAAATAATTTTTTTAAGTATTTTTCTATTCTCTTATCTGCTGCCTTTTGTATTTAAACACAATTTACAGCCTCTTTTAATAACCTTGTATGAGTTGTTTTGTTGTTTTCTAAATATTAAATCATCCTTATTTCTGCAAAACTTCAGTTTATGTGTAATAAGTCTTTTATTTCTAAGGAATTGAGTCTGTCATGAGATCCGTCTGACCTTTGACCCCCCCTTCAGGTCCACCTCGGGGTCGAACTGTAGGATCTCTGGACTTTCCCCGGAGGAGTCGTCGTCGTCGTCGTCGTCCTCGTCCTCGTCCTCGGCCCCGTCGATGAGCCCCGCCTCCGCCCCAGAGGCCCCGCCCCCTCGTGACTCCGGCATCTACGAGTCGTCCGTCCCGTCGTCGGAGCTGTCCATCCCCCTGATGGAGGGGCTGTCACATGACCAGGCCGACTCCTCCTCCCTGGCTGAGAGCGAGTCGTCGTCCTCGGGGCTCGGTAAGGCCGCCATGTTTGACGTGACAGTCGGAACGCGGTACTTTGGCGACGCAGTCTAGCGCGGGAGGCCGCCGGCGGATCGGGCAACCCGTCGCTATTGGTGTAGAAGAGACCGCTCGCCAGTTGTTCCTCACGCCACTCCTCGTGTCTTCCAGGTGACGAGGAGCCGCCTGCCGTCGCGTCGCTTCACTGCGGCGCCGCCACCGTTTGCAAGGCTGAGCTTCACCATCATCACCATCATCATCATCACCACCACCACCACCACCTGGAGCACAGTGATGCGCTCGCGCCTGTCGCGTCGTCGTAGGAGACAGCTCCCGGCCAATCAAAAAGAGGACGGGCCCGGTGATGTCGTCACAGGGCCACAGGTGGACTGGTGTTGAAGCCGTTGCCATGGAAACAAAACTTGTCGGCGCCGGTTATACAAAGAGTTGCGAACTTGGCGGCGGCGGCGACGACACGTTTCATCCCGCGGGACTGAGTGCTGTGAATGTGGTGACACTGATTGTAGGCAACTCCTTGGTAACCATGGTTACCACTGTGACTTTAAGAAAACGTCTTCTGTGCGAGCTGGAGACGCCACTGAGGTTTACACAAGAGTAAACTCCTGACCATTGGTGCGAGTTACTTCTTCGTGGAGTAGTGGGATTACTTTACGGCGAGCCAGTTACTTAAGGAAATAATCAAGATGTCCTCCGGTAAACAGGAGTTTAGTGAGATAGTGACGGAGTCTGTGCTGACAGCGAGACAGCAGCTCTTCCACCACTTCAGTAACGAGAACTGAGTTACTCATTTCACGAAAGTAATCGGTTACTGTCGTGTCACTGCCAGAGGCAACGGGAGTGCAGCTTCCTAACACTGCCGGTAGCCATGGCAACCACTAACTTCTTAAAGTCATATTTTACGGTGACCATGGAAACCACTGAGTTGTAGGACTGTATTTAGGCCTGCAGTTACCATAGCAACGGCCGACCCTTTTGAACAATCTCCACGGTAACCGCTGAGTCCTACAACACCGAGAACAAACGTAACCGTGGCAACGGGAGCGCTCCGGGACCACCTGGCTGCCTGCGGCGCTTGGATCGGCCCATTTCACTGGACTTCTTCACGAAGAGAGGATCTGCCGTCTGGGCGCTGCGTCCTGATTGGCCGCTTGTTTGGCTGATCGCCAGCTGACCCGCGTGTGACTTGATGTTCGGCACCAGAATATGAAGCTGAAACAAACTGTTCAGCACTTTTGGAAGCGCAAATGTGAGAAGAAGCAACTTTTAGCGATGGCTTGTTGGACTTATCAATATAATTTCTTAATCTCAACATTTAGGACAAAAAAAACAACTTCAAACGCACCATTTTGATAAAATGAAATAAACTACAATTCCGTTATTTAATAGTCCCCCCCCCCAAAAAAAACCCATTCAATATTTAACACGGAAATATTTATTGGCCACATTTCAATTTACTTGTAATATTTCATATTTATATGCAACAGTGTGTACTCAGATTGTAAGCACACATACAGACAAAAGAAGTATCGGACATTTTCCTCAACATTTTTGATGCCTTTGTTTTTTTCTGGTGACTGATATTTGAAAAACAAGAATTTACATTTATAGGATATATGTTGAGGCCACATCCTGCCAGGATACAGGAATATCTGTCATATATGTCAAAAAAAGACAACATTATGTAAAATTGGTATAGTTGGGAGTGCAAATAATGAAATAAAAAGCCTAAACAATAAAGTTTGACCCACGTAACTTAAAATGTTTTCGCTTTTTATGCAATTTTTTTTACATTTTTGTGAGAGACACTCTAAAAGTGAAAATGAAATTAGCAAATTATTCAACTCGAGAAGCAAAATCTGACATTTGCTCAACAAAATAACATCAGATTATCATTATCTTATGTAATTACAAAGTTAGAAGGAATTCTGAAAGTGAAATATATTTAAAGGTTGTTAGAAAATACTGACATCATTAAAAAAAAAAAAAGTTCTATCCAGTAAAAATTTGAAAATGTGACGTATGAGCGAGTGATGACAGCATTACTTGGAAACGTGTGGAAGTAAAAAAAAAAAATGTTTGGTTTTCAAGAAAAGTCTACAAAAATGAGAAAGTGATGAGAAAATGGTTGGAAGGAGTTGGATCAAAACAAAATGGGCCAATAAAGCATAACACTATGTTAGTTTTTCTTTGTTCATTATGTGAAAGCAAAAGTCAGAAACATTGACGACAAAAGTTTATTAGGGTCAAAAATAGTATAAAGGAAATCATATCTCTAACTTTAACAATCAAACTTTTCATTTCCGTTACTTCCCTGACTGTGGTCGACTTCTTCTGCATGTTTGAGTTTGTTGGAAGAGAAGATGAAG